>NW_025781065.1:0-52905 GCF_021130785.1 Homalodisca vitripennis | reverse complement strand
CCCAACAAAAATCCCATTCCTTAACGTGTCAGTGGTAGGAGACAGTCATGCCTGTCACCTGGCGCCTCTCATCTCCGAGAGAAACATCTCACCGGACCAGAGTCAACGGGGTCTGTAGGCCGGGAGCCGGCCTTCTCACTATCTCCTCCACCTCCATCCCACCACCGGACCCACAGGGATGCCTTATGCTGCTTGCGGGGACAAATGATGTGACTGCAGGAAGACAGACCGACATTTTCCAACACTTGTTTGAAATCATCAAACAGCACGAGCAGACCTCCAGGATTCTGGTAACTTCCGACCTTTGCCTCATAGACACGATCTGCCTCCCTCCAGCCACATTCATGACGCCGTATCCCCTTGTAAATCACTACCTAGAAGAGCTGTGTGTTCGCTACAAGGGTACGGAACTTGTTGACATCAGACACATAAGACGCAAGCACTTCACACAGCACGGACTTCACCTGAGAGCTTCCGGAAAGATTCTGCTTGCTGACGCCATAGTGAGAGGGCTGGCCGGTATGTCTCTACCACGTCGCCCCCCGGCTCTGGCAGCGCCCAGGGTCCGGACTCCACCTCGCGGTCCCGAGCCTGCTGCTGATTGTGAGTCTCCTCCGACCCAAGATTCACCGAGAACACTGCCTCACGAGACCTTTGCGGACGCCGTGAAATCCAACAAAGCCGCCTCACCTTCACGACAGACTAACTCATTACAGACAAATGACATAAATACTTTTTTAGGGAATCCACTCTCAACCATGACACAAAACTAGCCAACAAAAAAAACCTCAAAAATTCAAAATCTGGAAAACATATCTGACAAAAAAGTGACAATAATGCATCAAAATGCACAAATGGCCACGAACAAGCGGGATGAGCTAACTCTCATGTGCGAGGGAACTCAATCCCGACTTGCTTGTTGTTACCGAACACGGGTTTCAACAACAGCAATATCAACCAGTTCCAAATTCAAAAATTATCAGTTGGCTAAACTCCCACTACCGGGCCTCCACCAAAGGAGGAGTCACAGAAATCCTCGTAAGCAACAATCTATCTTACATTCCTGACATACTCACTGCTTCTACTGACACAGATTTCGAAATTACCGCGGTAAAACTCCAAATGACCCGACTACAGCTTACAATCGTCGGATTGTATCGAGCTCCCAGTGGAAACGAAACCTATTTTTTTTCAAAATTTGAACAAACTGTTGTCAAATCTGACTAGGAAAAGTCAGTACTTCATTATTATGGGTGACTTCAACATGGACATTTTAGACGTAAAACAGCCCCATGGTAAAACGGTTTGACGACTTGCTCAGGTCGTTTGGTCTTGATTGGTCGGTGAACTCGCCAACGAGAGTCACCCACCATTCAGCAACGGCCATTGACAACGTTGTTACGAACATGACTGACGTAAGGGTGAAAGTGATCAACACCGCCATATCTGATCACTAAGGCCAGCAGGTTACTATTAGTGATCATGAGCCAAAGTTGGATCCAGTTAGCAACAAAACAATTAGAGACACCAGGCCCACAAATATAAACGCTCCTTAACTATCTGCTTTTCGCAAGAAAGTTGGAGTTTTCTAAATTTTAAGGAACCTGTTGATGTATAGTTCAAGAAATTCGAAGAGACTTTCAAATTCCATTTTAGACGTGAGCTGTCTCCTTAAAAAAGTTAAACAAAAACCGAAGCAACAGAAGTGCCAATGGATTACCCAAAGGTATTCTGGTCTCGAGAGAGAAAATTATTATTTTACTCCGAAATCAAGAAGCACACTACTAATGAAGAGTTCAAAATCTTTTCAAAAATTACAAACGTATATATAGAGAAGTCATCAAAGCTGCGACAGCTTACGATGTCAATAAAGCATTGCTCACGTCGAAGAACGTTTCAAAAACTGCCTGGACCATAATCAACAACAAAATTCAAACAAACAAACAAATAGAGCTATAAATTGACAACGAGAAAGTCAAAGACCCTTTAAGGGTTGCAGACGCATTTAACAGTTTCTTTGCTTCGGTAAGGGCTGACCAAGGCCTCCACTCGCCTAGTAGTCAGCCTCTTCTCACCTTAGTGCCGAGCCCAGCAGCCTCCATGGCTCTTGCCCCGGTATCAGAAGAGGAAATTGCCCGGGTTATTAGGAATGTTTCAACGAAAAAATCGAACGACTCCAATCATGTCTCAACGTGGCTTCTGAAACAATGCTCTAAGCACTTGTTGAGGCCACTTGAACACTTGATTAACCTCTCTTTCAACTCAGGGACCTTTCCCTCTTCTCTAAAAAACGGCAAACGTAGCGCCAATTTTTAAGAAGGGCGACCCTTTTTCTTTTCAAAATTATCGCCCAATTTCAATCTTACCGGCCTTTAGCAAGATTTTTGAGAAGGCTTTTCTCATGAGAATCGGAGATTTCTTAGAAAGGCAAAACCTACTATCAGCAAACCAATTCGGGTTCCGACGCGGAAAATCGACCATAGATGCAGTCGCTTGTCTAGTCGAGATGATAGTAGAGGAAATAGAAAGTCGAAGTACAACACTAAGTGTTTTCCTTGACTTATCTAAAGCTGTTGATCATGACATCCTGCTTCACAAACTAGAGCATTACGGGATACGAGGAGTGGCACACGCCTGGCTCGAATCATATTTTAGTAATAGGCAACAATTTGTAACAATTTCAGACGTCAAATCGATAGAGAGAGAGCTTCGCTATGGAGTCCCTCAGGGATCCATACTAAGTCCTTTACTCTTTTTGATTTACGCTAACGACGTTGGGTCATCTCTACAACATGGACGAATAGTCCAGTACGCTGATGACACGACTATCTGCTTTAGCTCCAAGTCGAAAACACAGTTAGAAAAAAAAACGTTCATAGAAACTCAACAACGTAATCCAAAATTTCAATGAGCTAAACTTAAAAACAAACCCGACAAAATCATCTTTCATCCACTTCAGCCTACGACAGGCAAACTCAACTTCCACTCCCACAGTCATGTTAGATGAAAGTGAGGTTAAGGAAGTCTGCACGACCAAGTTCCTTGGAATTCACCTCGACCGAGGTTTGACTTGGAATTGTCATGTAGACAATGTCTGTGCCAAACTAGCCTCATGCGTTTATGTTTTAAAACAACTGTCGAAGTATTGCCCAACTCAGGTACTGATGACGGCATACTTCGGAGTAATCTATCCACACCTTTCCTACGGATTGGTCTTGTGGGGAGGATGCTCAGCCGCTAACATTAAACGAATTTTCACTCTGCAGAAAAGGGCTGTTCGGATAATCGCTAAACTACATAGGAGAGAGTCGTGCAGACCAGCTTTAAAAAATTTAAAAATCTTGACCTTACCTTCCCTCTATATTTTAGAAACTTGTCTTTTCTTTAGGTCAAAGTGCGATTATATAAGAGGAAGTGAAATTCACTCCTATGAAACTAGAAGAAGGGAGGACTACCGAACTGGGAGACACAGAACGATAGTCCATAAACGTTTGCCCTCACAGGTAGGAGTTCATCTGGTCAACAGGCTACCAAATTCAATTAAAAGTGTCCCAATGCTCAAGGAATTTAAAGCTAGTCTAAAAAAAATATTGATCGCAGAAGCCTTTTACAACACAGACGAGTTTATGACACACGACTGGGAGAACGCGCTACAAACACACTGACCACCGGATGAGAGTGGAATAATTCGAATGAATGAGAGAGAGAGTGAATAAAAACATTGTAAGTTTGAATGGGACCTCGATGTAAGATTGAATGAAAAATTGTAGTTAAAAAAAAATCAAGTGACGGTTGCATACATTTAATTGTAAATGTCAATTGCAACAAAATATTTATTTATTTATTTACACGAGCACCTCTGACCAGACTGCCTACCCGGGTACCTCTACCTCTGACCAGACTGCCTACCCGAGCACCTCTGACCAGACTGCCTACCCGGGTACCTCTGACCAGACTGCCTACCCGGATACCTCTGACCAGACTGCCTACCCGAGCACCTCTGACCAAACTGCCTACCCGAGCACCTCTGACCAGACTGCCTACCCGGGTACCTCTGACCAGACTGCCTACCCGGGTTCCTCTGACCAGACTGCCTACCCGAGCACCTCTGACCAGACTGCCTACCCGGGTTCCTCTGACCAGACTGCCTACCCGGGTACCTCTGACCAGACTGCCTACCCGAGCACCTCCGACCAGACTGCCTACCCGGGTTCCCTCTGACTAGACTGCCTACCCGAGCACCTCTGACCAGACTGCCTAACCGGGCACCTCTGATCCGACTGCTTACCCGAGCTCCTCTGATCCGACTGCCTACCCCATCCATCTCCACTCTTTGTTGCAACTCATCCCTACAAGCACATACTCAGGATGTAACACTTTTCAGCTGCCCTCCTGTGCAAATGCTCAACTGCGATATATGAACATTAGAAGCCCTGTAGCTATTAGTGTTGTTTCATATAAACTGCCCCAAGGGGAGATTAACTCACCTTTAAACGTTCCTGGAGCCTGGCTTTATCAACATTTGCTGCAATATATAAATTCCATCAGCTGTTGTCGTGAACATATGGAATTTTAATTTCATTTATCCGTCTTGTAGAAGAGTAAAAATCAAGTTGACAACACGTGACTAAAGCCACGTCATAGTGGGAGCAGCCGGTGGCCAGCAGCGATTTGGAAACACCATGTTAGTTCTATTTCGGTTTGAGATTGCTCTAGTCTCATGTCCTCAGTTGCATAATAGAATCGACACTAGGGTTCAGGGGAATAGTCTGCACCCTTTTGAAAAAAAGCAAAACATTGAAGATAAATGTATGTATGCCTAGCGACACTTTACCATCAGGTAATGATGCTTGTTAATGCCATTTTTGTCTATGACCTGTAAGGCTGTCACTAAAAGAAATGAGATGTTCACTGAAGTTTGGGTTTTTATGATAATACTCAAAGACTTACTGACAATAAAGTTTCGGCTGTGTGTCGTTACTTAATGACAAGAATGTTTTTGAATTGTAATGCAAAAATTGGTTTAGTGGTGCAAAATTACGCAATAGGATGAAATTTGTAGAGAATTCCGATCAACAAATATATCTGATCTTACTTGGGGGTCTTTTGAAATTTATGTTGTGAATTGTTTTTAGGTCTTCTCGTACATAAAATAGAGGTTTCGCTGAGGTGGTAATCATTTCAAGCCTATAGCTCATTTATTTCAGCCAGAGTTGACTGAGACAACATTCATGTGTTTAAATAATTTGATTTTATTCAAATTATACGAGAAGAAATACGCCATAAACTATTACTAAAGTAAAATAACTAAAGTAATTACTAAAATAAAAATAAATCTATATTGTGTAAACTAACATATGTAATGGTAAACTGACGGAACGCAAAAAGTACAGAAAAGTACATGCAGACAAACTAGACAGACATTATGATATGCACCCCTTGAATGATAAATATGCACTACTATTAAACTCTATGTCGCTTATAAAAAAATGAATTTCAAGTCTCTACACCAGATCGATCTCGAGATATTGTGCGGATAGACATACAAAAATGAAGGTTTTCAGACCTTCCATTGATAGACTTGTCTGACGTTCAGCCAAAGAATAATGATTTTTGAGGATATAATAGTTTTCATAAATATTATACGAGTGTGAAAGCTGATAAAGAAATTTGTAAAAAAAATATTTTGTTAAATAATTGGACCTTTACTAAAATTACCGCTGCATTAGTTGACTAATAGGATCAAGGTTTTAAGTACTTTGAAGCAAACCGTGACAAAAAAATATTACAATTGGAAATCGTCTGATATTGCCGGGGCTCCATTCATTTCGGGCTCAGATTGCTTGGATACCTGGATAAACTCATCAATGCGGATCAAATCTGCAGTTTACGCTCTCTTTGTATTCAATCAGCAGCGCAATCTTTGTCAACAGAATTTTAATTTGGAAACTTAATCATACGGTAAAAACTGTGGACAAACATACAGTCTAAAAGATTAGTTGTTTTGTTCAATACACATTGAGAGTTCGGACAGTAGCCTATGTGTTATTAGTTAGAAGTACAACTAATTATAATAGGGTTATACACTACTAGTGTTTATCTAGTAATACCTTAATATTAATTTAAAACCAATGTGTGTGATGCTGCATCAAACTAGTATAATTGAATTATTGACGAATGTAAATAATTATTGCTGAATATAATATTACCTATATTGAAAATTGTACACTTTTTGAGCAATCTTAAGAATGGTTTGTAACTGCATATTTCATAGGTAACAAATAAATTATTTGTAAATTAAAGATTATCGTGTAAAAATTCATAACATTACATTAATGTTGGAGTTTAAACGGTGGGATTTTTGTTAGCATACCAAAACTTCCTTCAGATGATATACTTGAACAAAAAGGAACAAACTAAGATGGCAAAATACTGAATCAAAATGTTGAGAATAAACTGAAACCAAACCCAATTACTAAAAATATAAATGAATCTTACAACAAGATATTTTGAGAACAAGTTGACCATGTGTTGTTAAATACGGTAAAACGCGCGTATGCTGTTGCATTTCTTTATAAAAGTCAGAGAAATTTACTAACAAATTAACTAAATTATATATAGTTTTATAGGGAGTAAATGTTTTATTTTTCTTTGATCTTACTTATATTTTTATTGGAAAAGCTATGTCATTCAGTTTATTCTTATGTCTGCAATTAATTCTACTTGTATTAAAAACTAATAGTATTATACTGCCAAAATTGATTATCATCACAAACCTTTCTATACATGAGAAATGCTCGAAATTATTTAAATTTTTTCATATTATTTAATGAAGAATTACAAACTATAAAACCCATAAATTAATAATATATGCTTTAATTTTTATTCGCGTATGAAGGCCATAATAGAATAATTATTTCATTAGTAATCCAGACACCAATCATGCTTTTTTATAATAGTACTCACAACAGTTGTATCTATAATCCAGATAATAATTTCATCACAAAGAAAATATTCGACTTTTTCTCTTGAACCCGTAATGGTGGGCATGACCCCATATGTAGACAAAAGATATTGGTAGCCGTGTAATGAAACGTAAACCTCCAAAGCTGCGGAATTTTGTCGTCCGTGGCCCAAACTTTGGCCGTCAATTCTCAACAAACCCCGCGGCTTGCCCCGGATTAAAACATCGAGGTAATAACTCACAGACTGCTCAGATTATTGGTTTCCATATTCAATGTTATAGTGTTGTGACTTGTCCGTTATACGAGGCCATCTGAGCTTAACAATAGGCCATGTACGAGCAAATATTGCTTTTAACGCCAAAATGATGAGGTTTTTGCCATCTATATTCGGTAGTTTTTCAGAAAGTATTAATAATATTAAATTTTTAAGGTTTTCCTGCTACTTAAAAAACGAATTCTAGGACTTTCAAAACCGATGTACTTATGATTCTACTACAGTTAATCAGTGAGTAAATAAAAAAAACGTATTTTGTAATACAACAGTTTTGGTAAGCATAAAATATGCCCTGCCATTGGTTATCGAAATTAAAAATACGTCTCCTTTATATGCCATTAATGTACTAATGGCTTATACTGAATTTTATATTCTGGAAGAACAAATTCTGGCAAGCTTAGGACTTGGAACTATAACTTGGAACGTAAAGGAGTTTTGGGCATAGTCCAGTGGAAATTTCAGACTTAGAACCGTCTAATGACACGTCTTTTTAATTTAAAAATCCTTTTAAAGCTGTAATTCATAACACGAATTCTAATAAGTATTTAGCTTACAAAATTATTATAAATAATAAAATATTATCGTAGATTTATATAATAATAATAATAATAATAATAATAATAATAATAATAATAATAATAATAATAATAAATTATTTATTGCGTAGAACATAAAAAACAATGTTATAGCAATCGTCACGTATATCGAGCTAAATTTTCCATTCGTTCTACCATCGAAGTCCCTTCCATACATACAATTTTTGCGTTCACTCTCTCTCACTCATTCGAATTGATCCACCACTTCCCCGGTCCAGTCAGCCAATTGAGAGGTCTCCCAATTGTGTGCCATAAACTCGTCTATACTGTAGAACGCATGTGTAATCAATGTTGTTTTTAGACGAGCTTTGAATGCCTTCAGCATGGGGACACATTTAATCGAGTTCGGCAAGTTGTTGACAATTCGAACTCCTGCCTGAGAAGGCAAACGCTCGTGAGCTACCGTCCTGTGTCTTCCAGTTCGGTAGTCATCCCTGCCTCTAGTTGCATAAGAGTGTAAATCACTACCTCTTGTGTGTTCGCATTTGGATTTGAAAAAAAGACACGTTTCCAAAACGTAGAGGCAAGGTAATGTCAACAATTTTAGATTTTTGAAAGCTGGCCTGCACGACTCTCTCCATTGCAGTTTTGCAATTGTTCGAACTGCGTTTTTTTGAAGGATGAAAATTCTGGAAAAGTTTGCCGTTGTGCAACCTCCCAACAATGCCAATCCGTAAGAAAGGTGTGGGTAGATCAGTCCATAATATGCCGTCATCAGTACCTGCGTTGGGCAGTATTCGGACAGTTTCCTCAAGACATAAATGCCTGAGGATAACTTTGAACAAACATAGTCTACATGACAATCCCAAGTCAAACCTCGATCTAGGTGTATTCCAAGGAATTTCATTGAGTACACTTCAGTGATTTCAGATTCGTCTAACATGACTGTAGGACTATAATCTGAATCTGTTTGTCGCAAACTAAATTGAATGAATTTTGATTTCAAAGGATTTGTTTTGAGATTGAGCTCATTGAAATGTTGAACTGCACTGTTGAGCTCAATGAACGTAATTTTTTCAAGTTATTCTTGTGATTTTGAGTTGAGACAGAGAGTCGTGTCATCTGCGTACTGGACGAGTCGCCCTTTTTGTACCGATGAACCAACATCATTTACGTAGATCAAGAAGAGTAAAGGGCTAAGTATGGAGCCCTGAGGAACACCATAGCTCACACCCTCCTCTCCCGATTTGACGCATGAAATACCTACAAATTGTGTTCGATCACTGAGATACGATTTGAGCCACTTGAGCGACACTCCTCGCATCCCGTAATACTCCAGTTTTCGAATGAGGATTTGATGGTCGACACAGTCAAACGCTTTTGATAAGTCAAGGAAAATACTCAAAGTATCTCTTCGACCTTCAATTCCCTGTACTATCGCATCGACTAGACGCACGACTGCGTCTACCGTCGATCTACCACTTCGGAATCCGAACTGGATTACAGACAGCAGATGGTGTTTGTCCAGAAAATTCACACAACGGGAAAGAAAGAGCTTCTCAAAGATTTTGCTGAAGACCGGCAATATCGATATGGGGCGGTAATTTTGAGTTGAAAGAGGGTCACCCTTCTTAAAAATTGGAGTGAATTTAGTGATTTTGAGAGAGGAAGGAAACGCTCCCGAGTGAAAAGAGAGGTTGATAAGGTGTTCGAACGGGGCCCAATAAATGCTTAGAGCATTGCTTTAGGAGCCACGTTGACCACATAATTTGAGTCATTAGACCGTTTTGATGGGAAGCCTCGTATCACTCTAGCAGTTTCCTCCTATGATACCGGGACAATTTCCTCACAATGAAGCTATTGGACTCGGCACTGACATGTGAACCGGCTGGCTATATGGAGGACGATGTCCTAGTTCAGCTCCAACCGAGGAAAAGAATTTATTGAACTCCTCAGCTACCCTTAAAGGATCATTGATGAGTTTATATTTGATCTGTAGTTCAATCGGTTTATAAATTAATAAATTTTTATTGTTGATGAAGGCCCATGCAGTTTTTGATACGTTTTTCGACGTGAGCAATGCTTTGTTTACATCATAGGCTTTCGCAGCTTTAATGACTTTTCTATAAATTTGTTTGTACTTTTGAAAAAATCTTTTGAACTCTTCGTTAACTGTGTGCTTGTTTATTTCCGAGAAAAATAAAAATTTTTCTCTAGAAACCAGGATACCTTTGGTAATCCATATGCACTTTCGTTTCTTAGGTCTTTGTTTGGTTTTCCTTAGAGGACAGCTCACGTCTAGATGAAAATTGAATGTTTGTTCGAATTTTTGAAATTGCAACTCAAGAGGATCCCTAGAATTCAGAAAGTTCCAACTTTCTTTTGCCAGCTGAAAGTTGAGCAATGCTATGTTTGTGGGCCTTGTATCTCTGAATGTTTTCTCTGAGATGGGACCCCTTGGTGCCTCGTGACCATTGATGATGGCCTGTTGGCCATAGTGGTCTGAAATGGCTGAGTCGACCACCAAGACCTCAACGTCTGTCAAATCTGTGATGACGTTGTCAATCGCGGTCGCTGAGTTGGCCGTCACTCTTGTTGGAGAGTTAACCGACCAGTTCAGGCCAAACGACCCCAGCAAGTCAGCTAATCTCCTTGTCATGGGACTATCGACATCTAAGACGTCAATGTTGAAGTCTCCCATGACTATGAAACCGCGAGTTTTATTTGCAACGTCAGTCAAGATTTGATCGAATTTTGAAAAAAAAAAAAAACAATTCCTCGTTTCCGTTGGGAGACCTATATAGACCAACCACACCAATATGCGAGTGTTTGGTTTTTGAGTTTTACACCTGTATGTTCACAGTGTTTGTCTGTAGGTTTGAAAAGAGTGAGAGGGGTAGAGGAGAGCTCATTTTTCAGAAATATTGCTACACCTCCTCCTTTGAAGGAGTTTGCGGCAGTAAAAAATTTGCCAATTGGCAATTTGGAATTTTAAAGTGTTCGATATTGTTGTTGTTTAAAACCGTGTTCGGTCACAACAAACAAGTCTGGATTGAGCTTCTCGCACATGAGAGTAAGCTCATCCACCTTATTCGTAGCCATTTATGCATTTTTGATGCACAAATGACACTGTTTTTAGAAATGTGTTTCTTTAAATTGGAATTTTTTATTTTATTTTTGTCAGTCAAATTTTTATGGGGATCAGAGGTGGAGCTTCTACTAAAAAAGACTGAGTGCTGGTTGTTTCTTCTGCAATTGAATTGGGCTTAGATGTCCCAGCGACAACTTCAGCAAAAGGTGATATGCGACAGAGTGAGAGGAGCGGACGTTGATGGAGACGACGGTGAAGACGCTGGCCCCAAAAGTGTCCAGAGAAGGCGTTGGAGATGAGGGTAATGGAGGGGACGTCGGTACCAGAGGTGGTGCTACCGGAGGAACCGCTCTGCTGGTGCACGGTTGAGGCGTAGGAGCGTTAGCTGACAGTCCTGCTATCTGTGCAAACGGGGCGAGTTTTGGGCGTAGTCAAGCACCTCACCAACATCTCGGCCAGCAGTCTTTTGCCACGCATCGACAGGTGTAGACCATGTCTCGTGAAATACTTCCGGCTAATGAAGTCAAGACGAAGCACTTGGATGTCGTGTCTGGCAGCCAGTTCTTCAATGAAAGCATGGTCTCGTCATGGATGGGATTGTCAGGATCTTGCAGGTCGTGGCGATGTGGCATAGTGGCGACTACTAGTTGAGTGTCGGCCGGTCTGTTGGTGATGTACTGCTCCAGATGCTGGTAGATCGTGTGCTGGGCGCCGGTAGCCAGGTCGTTTGTTCCGGCAATCAGCACCTCGCAATGACGCCTAGGTCCAGGTGGAGACGCGGGCTGGTCCAGGCCGACAGTGCTGCTCGCGGGTGGAGGTGTGAGCTGAGGCAGGCTGACAATGTCTAGTAGGCGGGCGCCGGGTTTGCAAATACCGGTGATCGAAGTAGAGGAGTCGACCAGTCCTCTTGTAAGACCTGCGATGTGCCGAGTGTGACTATCGCCTCTTATTAAAATAGATTGCAGGTTGAGAGTATGTTTTGCGAGCGGCAGCCGGTGCTTTTGAGCTTTATACTTTTTATTTTGTCTGCTGTTTGATGTCAAGTTGTAGTCGGTGTTTTTTGTATTTTTTGTTTGCAATAATTCAGATTTATTTTGAGTTGTTACTGGAGGAGATGTATCTGAATTGCTGCGAATCACAGTCAATGGTTGGCGAGACTGTTCAGCACACTTGCAGGACTTTAGTTGGAGCTTTAAACAATGGTTTTCTGCTTCCAAAACTTCCACTGTTTCTCTTAAACTACGCACCGATTCCTCCAATTCCATCCACGCTGCCCGCTGGTCTGTTAGGTCACACTGCGCAGACACGTCTGTGTATGTACGTGTTGCAATAGGTTCAGACGAGCTTTCGTTCACAGGAATTTCACACTGTATACTGCAGTCTTGAGTCGCTGGCCTATTTTTCCTTATTATCGGAGATTGATGCGTCTGATACAAAGATTTGGTCAGTAAATTTTAGCAAGCGCATATCCGACTAGATGGCGTGGTCTAGAAGACCCAGCGTTTCGTTATTTAAACGAGTTATTTCATTTTTTAATGTTGAGATTTTTCCCGATGAGTCTTCTGCTTTGTGTGATGAAGTGGCTGGAGTATTGCTGGAATGGAGTGGCGAAGCGGGTGGTGCGGGAGCAGGCGGAATATCAGTCGAGGATGCGGACTCGGGTGTGCTGGAAGATGTGGTCGTAAAAGGTGAAGATCCCGCAGGTCTTGGAGTCGAGACGAGGGGAAGACGTCCCTGTGTAGGTGGAGATGGTGTCAGGACCCTCATGGTTATTGGGTGTGGTCCACTATGAGTCTCATTAGCGGTGTAAATGATAGTTTTTTTATTATCAGTCCTAACATTCGCTTTACAGTTCCTTCCCAAACAGCGCCAGACGATGTCTCCACATTTAACCACGTAACTCTCCCGGTATTTATTCTGATTATATAATATCAAGTCTTTGCCATTTTTTACTGTTTCTAAAACAAAAGACATAATGTTCTGTGGGACCATGTACAGTTACTCGACCAAAACTAGCAAATGTGCCAAAGACAAAAGACCAGTAAATAAATAGGCTAATTAACAATTCACAGGAAAACAAATAATAAATAAACGAGCAGACAATAAATAAACGAGCAGACAGTAAGTAAACGAGCAGAAAATAAATAAAACAGCGGATAATATATAAATAGACGAGCAGACAATAAATAAACTATGCACATAAAATAAATAAAATAGATTTTTTTTCACAGGCAGTGTAAAGATTTTAATAAAAAGTGTATTGTTGACTAGAGTTCGAATAAAAAGTTGACGGTTAGAAGTGGATCCGATCCGGCGATCTCCAGGTCAGTGGGTAGGAGCGTTATCTATTGAGCCACGCCGGATGATAAGAACGGCGTTAGATATATGTACAAGTAGTGCGGCGCTGGAAGTTTTGTTAAACAAGGCAGGTGAGTAGAACGGTTTATTCATGTGTAATCTAACCATAAATTCAAGTATGTCTAAGCCGTTATTTACTCACGTTCCAGGTCGAATTAGGCCAAGTTAACTTTTTCAAAACACAATTTAGTCAATTCAATAAGTCAGTTCACTGTTAAAATAAATGTCTATAGATAAAATCCGGCCTAAAACTACATTTAATTCAGGAGCGTACCGTCGCACGTCAACATGTGTAGGACAGGCCTACCAACCTCTATATAATTACCAAATTACCAACCAAATTTTATATAAATTATTGATGTATCAGCATGTATGTATAGCTTGTTATGACATTTTATTTATATTTTGCTTAATATGATATATTTTTATCTGTAGAAGAATGAAGAAAAAAAATAAGTTTCTGCATAGGTAAAAGACTCTAAACTTTATTGATTTAAATTTAATAGTCTGTTTAATGATTGGTATTGTGCCTTCCACCTAGGCCATTAAAATACTAATTCATTACTTAAGAAGTAAATTCTCAATCTATACTTTTGAATAATGAATCCGGTCACAGTTCAAATTAGTGCCAGAGCAATCCGGTACTATCAATTGTTTTAAGTTTGTTGATAAACGGCTTCGAAAAACTTCATGTTTTAAATTGCTTTACAGTTTGTAAATACAGACCTATAGATAAAACAATCTAGCTATACATAAGTTAGCACTAAATTTTGTCCCATGTTTAATTTTTACATCGATTTTATTTTTAATAAATCCAAAGCACAATCGATTGAATCGATAAGCAAATTTTCGGTACAACTCAAGGTATGCAATATGCAAATCTAATTACACAGTGTTCTGTCTAGCCAAGTTCAGTCAAGCGAGGAAACTTCGACTAACTAGTAATCGGTTTATGATTGATTACTACTAATACTGTACGGTTTATAATATTAACCTGGAATAAAACATATAAAGCAAAAATAAATAGTTCAGGCCTATGAAACACTAATCACTAAGAAGTTTAAATGATCCCTTAATACTTTTCATAATTTGTTTTGTGTTCATTATTTTTTAAAATCTGCCCATTACAATGTGCACATGATGAGAGAGTGAGAACATTTATATTTCTGGATTACACTGTATGGCAGCTAGGTAAACCAGACGCAGACGAAATGATGCAAAGAGTTCATTTTAAGATCTTGTTAGACTTAGACTCCAGATTCCAGGAGTCGAGTTTGTGGCAGACTCAGATTTCAGACACTACCCGCAATAAGCGGAACTAAATTAAACATCTGTTCATAGTGTTCTATCATGCGATATGATGAAAATTAAGACAGACACGTAAAATATAATAACTAGTATTTAGACGGAAACGGTTAGCATAGACATACAAGTCCAGGGACCGAAGGCCAATCTGTATGGTATAAGTACACATCCTCGTTTTCTTGAAATATAGGACATTTTCGTAAACAATAAATAGGTCGTTAGCCACGCCAAAAGAATGGGCGAGTGTGAAAAGGTAAAAAATAATATTATGCTTGAAACCATTAAACCACTAAACGTTAGACACACATGAAATAAGCGATTGTCGGTATAACTGTAATAAAACTATTAATTATACGAGCTGTCAGATTTAAGTGTGACGGGCTAGAAATGTTTTTTGAAGAAATGGGCATTTCATACTTTTAAACCCTTTTGATACTGTCCGATCCCGACCTCCACCAAAACTAAATTGGCTGCGGATTAATTATTTTTTAGTAAAAACTCCTCTCTCTATTTGAAGAAACACTAGGTTTTGTGATTTTACAGTGCAAATTTTATCTCGGATCTTAGCCTAAAAACTAAGATCCGATCGGCTGGGATTTAACTATAGGGAGGTTCCGGTGACAACGCTAAGGGATGCTCTTGGACTGCCCCTGCTGGAGTCAAGAAGAAGGTATCTGGACCTGATGTTCCTGCACAGACTGCTAAATGGTAGTATCGACTGCCCCGATCTCCTCGGCATGGTAGATCTGCGTGTTTCCAGTCGGAGGCACCAGGTCGAGAGACCTCTTTGGAAAGACACATCAGCTAACCAGCTACGGCTACCACAGTATCATCCCTCGTTTACTGAGACATGGGAACTCTGTTTCAGCACGGGCCGACTTCTTTGGCTCTTCACCCACTACCTTCAGGGAAAACATATTGCACTCGTGATTATTCAGGAAATTTTATACTTATTCTTTTTCTAGTCTTATCTTCTTTTTGTTCTTAGGCATAGCATTTAAAATGTATTTAGATCAAATGCTAGTTGGTCCCATTGTAGTTAATAGCATTTATATACCTACATATCAGTATTGTTTCTTGGGTTGGTTGAAGTCAATTGTTGTTAGAGATTATTTATTGATTGTTGCTTAGTTTATACTCATTGTTGTTACTATTTGTGTATTTAAAATAATTATTTGTTGGAAATTATTTATATACATCTTGAAGCTATCTAGTAAATATTGTTGTTAACTTATGTTGTAATTTGTACTTTTGTATGTACTAGTTGCTTGTTTGTACATTTGTGTAAATGGCACTGACCGTTGATAAATAAATAAATAAATAAATAAAACATAAACTACACAAAGACTTACACAGGAACTTACACTTATCAGTAGTTAACATTAAAATTGCCGGTTACATTAACCCAGGCGCTAGGAAGATGTACTAAAAGGACTAGCAAAGAACCACTAGTAGATAGGACTTTGTAAAATTATGTTGCAATATACATTTTACTTCCTTAAACATAACAACCCAACACAATTGATTTTTTTAAAGATTCAATTGTCATTTTGAAATTACAGTAGTTATAATGTAAATGTATATGCAGTAAACAGACACAACAGAATATTGAAGGATCTCAAATAAGGCAAAGAAAGTCTTTAGAAAACCAACTGTAACTTTTCCCGGTTACCTGAAAAAATAAACATAGTTTTTTTCTGTACCAAGTGGAACATATATACCAAGTTTCAAATCTCCGGGACTTTTGTAACAAAGGTTATCGCACTGAGTTACTTGCATACAGAAAATGGCACAGTTTTGAGAACGGAATGTCGGGTTTTAAAACCTTAATGGTATGAAGGAAACAGGATTTTTTCGGACATTTGCCATTGTTCAGTGAAATAAAAATCAGTAACACTACATTTCGAGATCTGCAATCTGATCTCTTCTTCAGGTAAATAATTAAAGTAATACTTAATTAAAAACTAAGTTAAAATAAACAAATCATACCAGAGCGTTGTGGCAAGTCAGGAATCACAACCACCATGTTGTGTGTAACTTCACTAACTCTAAAATATGCACTTAATAAAAAACTATACACAATACTAATAATTAGAATTGAACCACAGAATACAGGTCACAATACGTCTGCATTCGTCTACTAACCACCTACGACTGACCAGAGGCCAATAGCAAATGGCAATCGTCACAGCAAAAAGAAGCAAGATGGCGGAAATAAAAAGGAAGGGGGAGAGGGATGCGCCTTTTTATTATCATTATTGGTTTATGCTAGATGAAACTTCTTAAAACCATATTGTGACTCCGCATTGGTTTATTACAAATATCTGATACGTTTTGATACTTTTGGTTTTCTTTTTAGTTCATTTTTTAGAATTGGCAACCAAAGCGGCCTAATCTCGACTGATGGTTGACTGATTGGTTAGTCTGCCAATTTAATGTATGTTGCCTATATTAATTCTGGCAATAACTTACCTATTAATAGACCTTAAATCTGATGTGCTCATATGATATTTACACTAAAAATACAAGTATGTCACTGTGGGATTAATAATTGTACTAAACCAAAACATATTTTTTCTGTTCATTAAATTATAAATCAAAGCTTAATTTATGAAAATGCTCAAGTTGTACAAGAGCACCCATTTTATCAGATTTTCCCTCAGTATTTTCTACTGATTACGTTACAAACTAATTCCACCATTTCACTGTTTAAATATTCCATGTCTGTTAGAATTCGTACTGTTATATTATTCGTACAGTTATATTTTTTACTATGCATTAATTGTATTAGGTTTGTTTAATTTAGAATAGTATAATACTAATTAATATTCAAATTATATATGAAAAGTGACTAAAATTATCAAATAATTCAAAAAAAGGTATCATTTATAATAAGATTATTTATTTGGTAGCTATAACAGTATTTTCAGAAAGGTATTTAAATAAAGAAATGACAAACAAGGTTATGCAAGGTAGTAATGAGAGAGTATCAACGTTTAGGTGACGAAAACAGTTTGTATGAGTTACAGGTCGATAGGGAGGTCATCAAATACAGGTTAGTAGGACATTACAGGTATCAGGACACGTTTTATATCGTATCGCATCTTTTCAATAGAGTACAAGCTTTGCAACTCACGACCCATCGTAATTTTGTGTGTATAAAACTTTACTGACTGAAACCTAGATGGATTAACACAATGTTTCCAAAAATTGTCAGAAGTACAGATGTAATTAAAGAATGTTACCAAAGCTATAAATTATTAAGATGTAATGGCTCTCCATTTTCTATTAAATATGGTTAGTACAATTAATTCTGAAATAAAATTCAAAATGCGTGTATTATAGAGAATAAATAGGGAAGCCACCTCTTTAACTCTCTAATCTCTACTAGACATACTATTTTTTTTCAATACTCTACATCTAATTAAAATTACTCTTTAGTTTTTTAAAAAACATTTAGTAGCATTTTTAAAAACGAAACACCAGATCTATGACAAATTGCTTGACACACACATATTATGAGGACACATGCAGATATGACACAAGCCTATCGTCCATATATGATTTTCGGACATTACAAATGTTTATGTCAAATTCTGGAGTCCTAGCGAAAGCAATACTGATGTATCAGAGAGCCACTTTCCTGAATTCCCAACACTTTCTGTCTGTAATGTATTAACAGCGGTTCCTCCGTCCAAATAGTATTTCATTTGATGACTCAAGGCGGTGATTGTCTACATCTTATCTGGTGTTCAGATTTCTAAGAACTGAGCTTGCTCCCAGAACCTTCACGCTAAGATACTTCACAGTTGCTTCATCCCACTATATTCATGTCTACCTGATGTCCGTAAACTACGCAGTAATGACGTTATTTCTCCATTTTAACCAACAAAGACTTGGTCGAGCGACCACTCTGTCTTGATAAGACCGTTTTTAGCAAAAACAGTAGATCGTTTATCCATTGCGTGATTTCCATACGAGGCATGGATTCAGTAATTTCCATACGGAGCATGGATTCAGCGATTTCCATACGGAGCATGGATTCAGCGATTTCCATACGGAGAATGGATTCAGTGATTTCCATACGGAGCATGGATTCAGCGATTTCCATACGGAGAATGGATTCAGTGATTTCCATACGGAGCATGGATTCAGCGATTTCCATACGGAGAATGGATTCAGTGATTTCCATACGGAGCATGGATTCAGTGATTTCCATACGAGGCATGGATTCAGTAATTTCCATACGGAGCATGGATTCAGCGATTTCCATACGGAGAATGGATTCAGTGATTTCCATACGGAGCATGGATTCAGTGATTTCCATACGGAGCATGGATTCAGTGATTTCAATACTTAGCATGGGTTTATTTCCTTAAAATCTTGAGTTACACCTTCCGGCATGTCCTACGGCCCGACCAGTCTGATATCCTAAATGTCAGTCCTGCCTCTGACATTCTTGTGGAGCATTCTCAGGAGTCAGCAGGCACAGGATTTTCACTGCAGCGATACTGCTCTATTGCATTCCAGCCCCATATGAGTCATAAAGGTACACGCATTGTAAGTCGACGTTTTAATTCAGTAGATTAGATGTATGTATGTATAGGCTTCTGAAATATAACGAGAGCTTGTGGACACCATAACTACTGAATATTTTTAACATCCAGACTAAATTTGGTACAAATCCAGTGCTTCCAAATAGCTTGGACGAGTGCATTAGCCAGTTGTAATCAACAAAATATTAAAGATTGGTGACCATTCATATTTGAGCAAAAATTTTTAACAATAAATTCCCATAATAGAACAAAAACAATACATTTTTATATATTATGGTATTTTAAACAGCTATTGTCTAACTTTGTTCTCTAAGTCTTTGAAGATGGTGGCCGTTTAAAGTTATAACAGTGTAAAAATTCGTTAATCATACAAGTGAATATGTTTGCAAACATCATTTTGGATTAACTTTAACCAAATCAAGTCCATTTTACTACAAAAATATGTATATGCTTATAAAAATCCTTGACTTGTAAGGTTTCAATATTGAGTAGGCCTATCTAAATTTTTGAAAGTGTTACAACGATGTAAACATGCCAACATGGAGAGTTATTGTCCCATCAGCAAGGATCTAGCAAGCGAGGTATCCTTGGGGTAATATCAGTAATATCCGGAACCCCGCCTAAATGTTTCATTGATTTCAATTACTTTTATAGCAAACAGTTTATATTATTTAAATATTAGTATTACTGACACGTACTGTCGAAAGATCGTTCTCAACATACAAACGGGTAGAGAATCTTTTTAAGGAACAAAATAGGGAATGAGTGGTTGATTGCACTTGCCTTACATTTCTCCAGAGCACGTACTAGATACAACGGCTCAGAAGTCAAGAAGAATGTTACTTTTGTAAAAACTTTTACATATTACCTATTCTCAATGTGGATTTGTATACTATGCACTGTGTTTTGCTGACATATTATTTTGTAATTACACTACTACATGAATCTGATCAATTTCAATTATTAATTATGCACAGCCTAATAGAGCAGTTTCTCCATTATTATGATTATTATGAATATTAATCGTCAATACAACATATCAGAGACGTAAAAACTTACGTGAATAGTGCAAAAATTCACTATTTTTCTTCTTAAATTTGAAAGTTTCAAAATATTTCTCGAGGGGGCCCCAAGATTTCGTCTTGACCTTCTCCCCACCCAAAAGTTTATCCTGGTTATCATCCTGCCCACCAGCTTTGTGAAAACTAAACATCTAAGCTAATAAGATAATGCTACATCAGTTTGACATTTAGAGATGAAGGCCACTTGATAAATTTTCCTATATCCATACTTACCAGGAAGGGATAGTTTTATGTATTATTTATCCCGGCATACTAGACGAGTATTATTTTTACAAGTGAAATATCCCAAATCAACCCTAATTAAATTATACGAGATCCGGTCGGCAAGTGCCGATGCAGAGGTTTGTCTAATCTACTGCGGAAGATGACTGGTGTGGATAGAACTTCTACTCTACACATGAGGGAGTGATGACCCTTACCCACTTTGATTCGAGAGTGTGTAACAGGCTCCCTTCACTAGACGGCGATGCAACCCGATATACCATCTCATGGAACCTCAACAGGAGGTGATCCCTACCCCCAATCTTACTCATCCTGAATATCCCGTAACTCTGGAAAAAAGCGCAAAGATCCTTTTAGGGCTAAGAGAGATTTTCCAGTTCTTGAACTAATTGAGTAAATGAAACACAACAATTGTCTTTGATTTTTTTGTATTGTGAAATCGCTAATGGAGACAATATATTTTTATGTTCACAGCAACAATATAACTATTAGAAACTTTTGGTGAGTACATATTAACTATAAGTAAACGTTTTGGAGTAAATTTAGGGGTTTTTCAGTGGGTCGGCGAGGGAGTGTTGGCTAAGTTCCAGAGCGCCGTGTAGCAATCTCTCTCACACGAATTTAAGTACGCGTGTGACAGAACAATATTACTTAACGTTTAACTATGGTAACTTTGTGAAACTATGATATAATTTAACTATTATTTATTTTTCAGTATTATTTCTATTAGCAACTAATAAAAATACTCACGGAGAGAATCAATTTATCCTAGTCATTTTACACAACAGGAACCGAGGATTGGCGAATTTTTAAAGTTGGATTGGCGTCTGCAATTATGATGGCAAGTTTTTCGGTGGATCAATAAGTATCTAAATATTAAAACTGTGTGAATGCTTTCCACAGATAACCAAGGTTATAAATGAGTAAATTCGGTCGAAATCCTCATTGTGCCAACTTGCCTCATCGAATGTCCGACTAAATTGTGAGTGCCGATGGGCGAGCTGTCTAAGATGTTGGATGTTGTTAGTCTGAGTTAGAGGTAGCTCAGGTTCGAATCCTGTCTGTGACCGTTGGACTTTTTATCAGTACCATCGATTTTGTACTGTAACGATTCTCCCCCTTATTCTGTTTGATAAGATCCTCACACAGGCCAGTGGCCCATGAGGACGGGCAGAATAAGGTATAAGAGGGGATCGGCTTCTCCTTAAAAAAATCTCCCGACAGTTGAAGCGTGAAGAACGCGAGCGAGCCAGCCAAGTGTTCTCGTCTGGTGGCGACAAAGTGTTGTCGGGCTTGTGAAAGATTGATGGAGAAAGGGAGAGTGGATTCACAAAAATGGTGATGGAAATTGAGTTCCGGTTGAATCCTTTTGATCCCGCTCAGTTTATGGCTCAAAGGGCTTACGTGAGGGGTGCAATTTACAACATGTATCTTTCATTCTCAATATACGGTTATTGAATATTGAAATCCAAATCTGACTTATCCACTTTATTAATGCGATAACAATAGGTTGAAACAGTTACTGTCTTATAACATTGTTAAGCTATGGGATACATCACTATATCGTTTATTTTATCGTAATATACTATTGACTGTATATAAACATTCTTCTTTGTTAGAAATATTATATCTGTTTATTTATTAAAAAAGGAGTTAAACTATAATGGTTTTATATGAAAATAAATACCATATCAAAGAGATATGTATAGTTCCAATTTCACAACATCTTTGTATGTAATAATAAATTCTAAGGCTACTAAAACCTTTAGGTATAAGATTCTTGAACCTTTGAGTTTTGCTTATCTAAAAATATATTTTAAGGGAGGCCCATCCTCTTGTACCGTATATGCCAATAGTTACCATAATACATTGTTTTATTTAAACAAATACAATTTTTACAAGAAATTAATATATGTAATAAGCTTGGTTTAGTAAAAATAAAATGTAAGATTGATATAATGTTAAAACAAGTAATTCTGAAGTAGCAAACTACTTCAAGAATTAAAGAATTGGACAAGTTGGATTCTGTAAATTTAAAACAATATTATTCCATCGTAAATAACTAATTTTTTGATCGGTCCAGAGGTCTGAAACTTGTTGACCAATAGAAAACCTAGGAGGTTATATGTGATGTAATGCTACAACAAAACTACTGGAGAGCTCTACTTACTTTCTATTGTAGTTTAGCCTTGCAGGCAGAGCGTTAGATCCGGATTAAAAGAAGAACCCAGTTTACGGGTATGTACATTTTATTAGAACTTTAAACCAATCAACTAATTGTTTTAACTTAGATAAAAATGCACATGTATTTTGCTGTGTTAAATTTTAAATAAAAATAAAATTTAAAGCTAAACAAACTTAAACAACAAAACACTAAAAAGTTTTCAGTAACTG
This sequence comes from Homalodisca vitripennis, assembly GCF_021130785.1. Classification (NCBI taxonomy): domain Eukaryota; kingdom Metazoa; phylum Arthropoda; class Insecta; order Hemiptera; family Cicadellidae; genus Homalodisca; species Homalodisca vitripennis. The sequence continues at coordinate 30,122 of NW_025781065.1, read as the reverse complement.
TTTTATTGTTTTAAACAAATTATTAGAATTTTAACTATATTAAAAATCTAAGTAGATTTGTAATTTATCTCTTATTGGGGTTTTCGATGACCTGGACAAGAAACCAAATAAAAAGGTGTAAGTTGTTTTAGTTCATTTTAACAAGAATATTTTTTTTATTAACCAATTCAAGCTAAATGCAGGAATTATAGCTGGTCCAAAATTATTCTGGATTGTGCTCTTACCAACATTTTGTTATAACAGTATAATTTAATAATTGAGATCAGTTTTTTTTACAGAAATCAAATTTGTAAACTGAAGATTACTACGAGATTGTTATATGATAAAAGTTTGTTAATATTATAAGACTATAATTTCATTACCCAGAACACCAACTCCATTTAAACATCATTCATTATTTATTGATGAAGAATACTCTGGTTATAATTACTGATGGAGTATCTCCACCAGAGGATACAGTACATAACAAATAAATATATTTGATTAGTCCAACCAAGCTACACTCTTCAAAGACTTATTGTGGCCGTATTCTTGGGCCATTGATCTGAGCGAATATCTTATCAAACACAATAAAAAAGAAATTTGACACAGTATAATGTCGTTAGTACTGATAAAAAATTATTAATTGTCATAGACAGGGGTTGAAACTGCGCTACTCAAACTCAAGATTCCAGAGTTGAACGTCTTAGACTCTTAATTAGTTTCAAAAGCCATGGAGCATACGTACATAAGACTGAAACTCGCTTTACAAATAGAATTCGTAATTCTCTAACGTTTTCTAAATATACTTTTGAGAAGTTTGATCGCACGGTTTGAACCATGCTTTAGGTTAATATGTCCCTTGTGTATATTTCTCAGAAAGGTTTTTTATTTTAGCGGATTCACTGTGTAACTTGTTATAAACCACAGTATAACCTCCATATAAATGAGTGGTGATTATTTAATGGATGCCAACACAATTTACACATCTTCAAGAAGCTTTTGTTAATCTCAGGTGATTTGGTTTCATTTTACAAATTTTATGTTGGCGTGTATAATTCTACCTGAAAGTTACACATTTTCATTCAATAAAATTTCTATTTTATGTTTACCCCTAAATACTTGAAACCAATAATTAAATACAATATTTTACCAAGGTCCACATTATTAAACACAGTATCGCAGCTTTGATCATATAAATTTTGTTTGGGGGGCTGTTGATTGCATGGTAAGTAAAATAAAGGATCGTCATAACTATTGCCTTATTTTATAGGATAAATGTGTATATGTATTATTTTACTGATAGTACATAAAATATTAATCATATTGTATTGTCTAGTGTGAATTGTCTACAGACGCTTAGCTGAATCAAAGGGATGGTTATTCATTAATTAATTATTCATTCTTATTTTACTAAATTTATACAAGAACGGTGATCTATTAAATTCTACCTAAAATATTAATAGTTTAGTAGTTGTTAATTAAATTGATAGACAGTATAATAAACATACATATTAGTCATTTTTACACTATCTTAAACTGAAGTTATGAGGAACATTGACAGGTGTGTAAAGATTGTTTATGAATGGGCACTAATTCATTGAGTGAAGAATGTAAGAGAGTGGGTAGGATCTTGCTCGTTTGATTGCCAATGACAGGAAATACCATGGTAACCAAACATATATCAAGAACATTTAGCACGCCACCATACTATTTTTTAAATAACATGATATTTCCCATAGTTATGCAGTGTAATCCTATTTGTGCCTTTTAAATTGATTTATAAAGCCAAATAAAAATTTTCAGAATTTTAATTATACATTTTTTATTACGAAAATTTAGATAAATATTAATATATATATATATATATATATATTATATATATATATATATATATATATATATATATATATATATTTTATGTTCAAATTCAGGTAATTTTTCAAAAATTATTTTAAAATGTAGCATCACAATTAATTAACAAATGATTTTTCCATATTAAAATATGAATGTGAATACCATTTTAATAATGCTTTTTCAACTTTTGAAATCAATTAAATAACGAGTGTGCTCTTTCTGATTCTAAATTCAATAAAATGCAGATCCGAGAAGACTATCACAGCACTGAGGCGGTAAACAGTCGTAATTTAGAATATAAAATTACAATGATTTATAATTCTAATATATGTTTAATATAATTATTAATTTATTAAATTTATATTACATATTTAGTATGCTGTTTTAATTAATCCAACATAAAAATGTACATTAGCTTTAATTCAAAATTGAAAGTATCGTAATTTTCTACTTTAAGAATTGACACAACACATTTTTAGTTTATTTAGGAACCTTAAAAGTTTACTTAAGTCAATATTTGTAACAGCAGCCAGCATTCATCCAAAAGTCGAAACAGATAGAAGGCCCACTTTGTGGCAGCCTCATACAGTAAGGTATATGATTTTATTTTCGGCACGGAGTATTCAGAGGCAATGGCTTCATTCCAATATCCCCGCACTCTTACAAGGTTCCATAAAATGTCGGAGTTACATTTTGAAATAAAATAACTTTCTACATTCTAAGCTAGGCTTATAACATGTTTGGTCTCATTTTACTCAATACTTATCATAGTATCCGGATCATATATGTAGAGTATAATATATAATTTTACTTAAAAGAATAAAGCATATGCTGTCCTACTACACTCCTATTAATATGTGTCACATTTTGATCACATAACAGCATATTGCATTTTGTATCAGTTAATTTCATTATGGGTAGTGACTGTACAACTAATATGTGTTGATCAATAATAATATGTATCCGTAATTCGTAATAATCTCTTAAGTGTGAATGTTGAGTTTAGCTCCAGTTCACATTTCTCTTAGTGTAACGTCTGGAATCTGACGCTGGATCTGGAGTCATGTTCATATCAAGAGATAAAAAAGTGGCCGTTTGTTGAGATAAAAATGATCATTTCGACATCAGAGACACCTAGACTACAAAATATTGTATAATATAGGTAAATAAGTGTTATTATTGTCCTATCAGTTGCACAATTGGGTGCACTACGATGTTCTAGATACAATCTCTAAGCACGGTGGAGCAACCGAGTTTTCTACACATACAGTAGCTATGGTGGGAAGGGTTGATTCGCTGTGATTTTTATATCTTTTCGGACGAGCCTGACTCCAAATTCTAGTATTCAAATCAGATTCCAGACGCTACACTAAGAGGAACGCAAACTGGAGCTAAGTTCAGTATTCACATTGAATCAATGCTTTCCACACTCTCTCCACGCAATACTTTTTGTACTACGTTACATATTAAAATATACGATTGTAATCATTTTGTTTAGAAACTTATTTATTTGGTCCACTATGATTATCTACAAGATCAAAAGTGTAAATATGTTTACTAAATCTCAGCCAAATTCAATAGAGGACCATTATAGAACTTGCTAAGACCTATGTAAAAAGAAGCTTAGTTCAAATTTTCAAACCTAAAGGTTCAATTCGCTCTAGGTTGTCGTACTGAGTGGCAGAAAGACAGACGAATATTAAAATGTTTAAGCCTTGTGAGTGATAGGGCTAAACTATACTATTTCTGATTATATTTAATTGAAAACTTTGACGTCAAATATAAATTTTAACAACACAGAGAGACTATAATTTTGTCGGAAAATATCACTAAATTTCCAAAGAGAATGGATAAATAATAACGCGGAACTCCACAACATAGAACGAGAACGAGGTGAAAATTCAACCCTTAAAATCCTACCGGCGAAGAAAGTTATTCTGTATGCAGGGATCGGACATCTGGTTCCGCTACATCGGCGGTGAGCGAGGGCACTGCTTTCTGGCGGAAATGGGGCTGAATTGGATGTAATTTTTCCGGAAAATGGTGTTTGAGTTGTTTTGTTTGTGTTGAAGAATATCTAACCCGTTCATTTTATCGATGTTTCAAAACTTTATTCCGTCGTTTGAGTAGGCGAAAGTTTTTACTAGATTATATTTTAGTTTTTTTTTATTATTACAGTTGATATCGATGCTATATTGTCTCAGCAACAGATATTGAGAACTGTGAGATCAACTGAGCGCTGGTCTAACGTTTAAATAATTGTTTAAGGACCACGATCCAGAGGCAAACTCATAACTAGTCCTTCGCAAAGTGTAATTTTGTCCTTCACATGGAAATTGTTGAAGTCTGCTTTTCCTACCCATAACGAATAACATTCCTGATTACAAAATGGTATGACACGCAATTTAACAAACGTTTCAATTTTGTAACAGTGTGATAGTTCTTATACGACTGTATTAAATTTCACGAATAAACTTTACACTATACCCGTATTTTTACACTATATAAGAAGGTAGAATATATAGTTTTGCGATACGGGCACAACCTACCTGAAGTTGCTTGCACACTTGAAATACATAGTTTATTTCACATTTTAAATGTCTAAGAGTACGGACAGACAGAGTTATACAGAAAATAAATGTGTACAACTCCTGATATATATACATATATATATATATATATATATATATATATATATATATATATATATATATATATATATAAACTGGTGCCAGTCTACTGAGTGGTAGGCTTCAATGACGTTCAATAAATCAACAAGGATAAAAATGGAACATCACAGGACTCATTTTCTATTTTTCAAAAACAATTTAAGCCAATGTTTAAAACTTTTTCTCAAAAATCTTGTTGCAAGATAAATTTGTATGTTTAATCATTTAGTTTGGGTTTCATTGTCTTGAAAATAATGAAAATCGCCAAGTGATTATGTTGCATTTACTGAAGTACTTAAACTAAATGAGTCACATCAATGAAAATCTTGCGAACCAATCTTGTACAGTCATACAACTGTACTTAAATATACGAGCTAATAAATTACTAAAATAATCCTTATTAATTGTACTTAGTTTGCAAATACTTGTGCGTACTTAGTTGCACAAATGTATTTATCCTTTTACCCATCAGACCAACGTACAGTTGTTTGCTTTCAGCTAAATTCTATTGAATGCACCATCATCGATTAGATTTTGCCTATATAGAAATTAAACTTTATGCAAAATTTCAAAACTATAGGTCAATGTGTTGTCGATATCGTGCGGATAAACGGACATGGAAGTTTTACAGTTCCTTAAGTGACAAGACGTACGTACAACAAGTTCCCTACAAATATAATGAGGCCTACAATTAGTGTAGTGCGAGTTGAATTGATAATCAAATGAAATCTCAGGAACGCTAATCCTTAAAGGACATTAATATATACCTATAGTCCAAATAGGCATGTACATAATGACAATTGTAAGTGTAATCAATTTTTATCTGTAAGTTTAAAATCGTTATACGCCTGTTTTATTCCTGGCTACTTACTTTTTTACTAAGAGGCGTGTCTAGTGGAAATATTATAAAAACGTACAATAAAAACAATTATATAAAATCATGAAATATTTTAAAATATATTGCTACGATAGTGTGTATGCCATTGTCAATTTAAATTATACTAACATGTTTATGATTATGCCACAATTAATTATGATAGGCTAGTAATTGCTGGATTTATAGCTTATAAAAAGGATTGGATGTCGAATTATAGAATTTCAGGAGACAACAGGCTTTGATAAACTAATTATAGGCTATATAGGCTATTGACTGCAGAGATTATATTTGGGGGAGAGCTGGCAGGGCCATCGGAAACATACATAAAGTACACTGTACGCACTTGATGTACTTCTATGTGTAAAAGAATTAATATAACTTTTTAATAAAAACACCGATTATTATTCAACCTACCAGTGTATCTCGGTTCCTTAATATATCGCTCTCATCATAAAATATATCATGTTATTATATGACGTAATATTATTTGTCATTAAGGTTTCAAAACCCGACATCCCGTTCTTAAAATTGTGGGATTTTCTGTATGCATGTAACTCAGTGCGATAACGTTTGTTACAAAAGTCCCGGAGACTTAAAACTTGGTACATATGTTCCACTTGGTCCAGAAGAAACTATGTTTATTTTTTCAGGTAACGGGGAAAAGTTACAGTTGGTTTTCTAAAGACTTTCGTTGCCTTAAGTGAGATCCTTCAATATTCTGTTGTATCTATTTACTGCCTATAAATGTACATGATAACTGAAGTAACTTCAATATGACATTTTTGCCTTTAAAAATTATTTTAAAAAATCAATTAATTGTGTTAGGTTGTTATGTTTAAGGAAGCTAAATATATATTGCGACGTATGTTTACAAAGTCCTGTCTACTAGTGGTTCTTTGCTAGTCTTTTAGTACATCTTCCTGGGTTAATATAACCGGCAGTTTTAATGTTAATTACTGTTAAATGTAAGTTTATGTGTGTGTCTTTGTGTAGTTTATGTTTTAGGCTAAGAGCCAAAAATAAAATTTGCACTGTAAAAGCACAAAACCTAGTGTTTCTTCAAATAGAGAGAAGAGGTTTTACTACAAATAATTAATCCGCAGCTACTTTAGTTTTGGTGGAGGTCGGAATCGGACGGTATCAAAAGGGTTAAAAGTATGGAATGCTCATTTCTTCATAGATTATAAGTTTCCTAGCCAGTTCCACTTAAATCTGACAGCCCGTATAATTAATAGTTTTATTACAGTCATACCGACAGTAGCTTATTTTCATTTGTATCTAACGGTTAGTGGTTTAATGGTTTCAATCATAAACAATGTGATCTGAAAATATAATTTTTTTACTTTTTCATACTCTCCCATTCTTTTGGCGTGGCTGACGATCTATTTATTATTTAGGAAAATGTCCTATATTTCAAGAAAACGAGGATGTGTACTTATACCATACAGATTGGCCTTCGGTCCCTGGACTTGTATGTCTATGCTAACCGTTCCCATCTACATACTAGTTATTATATTTACGTTTTCCTCTTAATTTTCATCATATCGTATGATAGAACACTATGAACAGATGTTTAATTTGGTTCCGCTTATTTTAGTGTCTGAAATCTGAACTGTCACAAACTCGACTCCTGGAATCTGGAGTCTAAGTCTAACAAGATCTTAAAAAGAAACTCTTTCCATCATTTCGTCCTGCGTCTGGTTTACGAAGCTGCCATGCAGTGTAATCCAGATATATAAATGTTCTCACTGTCTCATCATGTGCACATTATAATGGGAAGATTAAAAAAATAATGAACCCAAAAAAACTAAAATTGTGAAAAAGTAATAAATAAACTTTAAAATCTTTTTAAATCGGTGTTTCACTGGACTGTACTGTTAATTTTTACTTTATATTGTTTTATTCCAGGTTAATATTAGAAACCATACAGTATTAGTAGTAATCAATCATAAACCGATTACTAGTTAGTCAAAGTTGCCTCGCTTGACAGAACTTGGCTAGACAGAACTGTGTAATTAGTTTTGCATATTACATACCTTGAGTTGTACCGAAGATTTGCTTATCGATTCAATCGATTGTGCTTTGGATTTATTAAAAATAAAATCGATTTAAAAAATGATACATTGAACAAAATTTAGTGCTAACTTATGTATAGCAAGATTATTTTATCTATAGGTCTGTATTTACAAACTGTAAAGCAATTTAAACATGAAGTTTTGCGAAGCCGTTTATCAACAAAAACGTTAAAACAATTGCTAGTACCGGATTGCTCTGGCACTAAGTTGAACTGTGACCGGATTCATTATTCAAAAGTATCGATTGAGAATTTACTTCTCAAGTAATGAATTAGTATTTTAGTGGCGTAGGTGGAAGGCACAACACCAATCAGTAAACAGACTATAAAATTTAAATCATTAAAGTCTTTTACCGATGCAGAAACTTATTTCCTGTCTTAATTCTTCTACAGATTTATCATATTAAGCAAAATATAAATAAAATATTATAACAAGCTATACGTACTTGCTGATACATCAATAATTTATATAACTCTACGTTAGTATTTTATTATTTTTAACAATTTTGTGAGCTAAATACTTATTAGAATTCTTGTTATGAATTACAGCTTTAAAAAGATTTTTAAATTAATAAGATGTGTCATAAGACGGTTCCAAGTCTGAACTCTCCACTGGTGTGAGTTCAAAACCCCTTTACGTTCCAAGTCCCAAGTCCTAAGCTTGCCAGAATTTGTTCTTCCAGAATATCAAATTCAGTATAAGCCATCAGTAGGCTACATTAATGGCATATAAAGGAGACGTATTGTTTATTTCCATAACCAATGGTAGGGCATATTTTATGCTTACCAATTTGCTGTATTACAAAATACGATTTTTTTTATTTGCTCACTGATTAACTGTAATAGAATCATAAGTAAATCGGTTTTAAAAGTCCTTATCGTCGTTGTTTTTAAGTAGCAGGAAAAAAATTATAATTACAATATTATTAATACTTTCTGGAAAACTACAGAATATAGATGGCAAAACCCTCATCATTTTGGCATTAAAAGCAATATTTGCTCGTACATGGCCTATTTTCAAGCTCAGATACCTTCGTATAACGGACAAAATCACAACACTATAACATTGAATATGGAAACCAATAATCTGAGCAGTCGGTGAGTTATTACCTCGATGTTTTAATCCGGGGCAAGCCGCGGGGTTTGTTGAGAATTGACGGCCAAAGTTTAGGCCACGGACGACAACATTCCGCAGCTTTGGAGGTTTACGTTTCATTACACGGCTACCAATATCTTTTGTCTACATATGGGGTCATACCCACCATTACGGGTTCAGGAGAAAAAGTTAAATATTTGTTTCGTGATGGAATTATTATCTGGATTATAGATACAACGGTTTATGAGCAATATTATAAACAAATCATGATTTGTGTCTTGATTGCTAACGAAATAATTTATTCCGTTGTGGTCTTCATACGAGAATAAAAGTTAAAGTATATAAAGATAAATAACAATGGGATATAAGATAATAATATGATATATAGTTTGCAGTTCTTCAGTTTGCAATACAAGAGGGATTAATTGTAGACATAAGAATAATAATTAAGTTTTACAATAAAAAGATGAGTAATTAAGATGACAAATAAGACATTTTACTCCCTATAAAACTAATATAATTTAGTTCTGTAACTTTCTCGAACTTTCATAAAGAAATGTAACACGAAGTTTACATTAAATGTAACGCGTTTACACCGTATTTAACAACACGTGGTCAAACTTGTTCTCAAAATATCTTGTTGCAAGATGCATTCGTATTTTTAATAATTAAGTTTGGTTTCAATTTGTTCTCAAATTTTTTATTCAGTGTGTTGAAATCTTAGTTTGCTCCTCTTTGTTCCAGGTTACACCTGAAGGGGGTTTTTAATGCTAACAAAAATTCCTTTTTTTGTGTCTTTTTTTCTAAAACCCTATAAGCCTTTACTACCCTTTTCACTAATAGTGTACGAATGTCAAGGCACCGTTAATCCTCAGCATCAACGTAATGTTATTAATTTTTACACAATAATGTTTAATTTACAAATAATTTATTTGTTACCTAGGATACTTTTAGTTACAAACAATCTTTAATAAAATGGCTCATAAAGTTTACAATATTTAATTTATGTAATATTATATTCAGTAGTTATTATTTACATTTCTTAATAATGCAACTGTACGAGTTTAATGAAGCATCATTTTCTAACACATTGGTTTAAAATTAATAATAAGCTATTAGGAGATAAACACTAATAGGCTAAAACTCTATCAAGTTGTACCTCTATTTAATAACACATACTGCCCGAACTCTCAATGTGTATTGAACGAAACAACTAATCTTCCAGACTGTATGTTTGTTCACAGTTTTTTACCGTATGATTAAGTTTCCAAATTAAAATTCTGTTGACAAAGATTGCGCTGCTGATTGAATACAAAGAGAGCGTAAACTGCAGATTTGATCCGCATTGATGAGTTTATCCAGGTATCCAAGCAATCTGAGCCCGAAATGAATGGAGCCCCGGCAATATCAGACGATTTCCAATTGTAATATTTTTGTCACGGTTTGCTTCAAAGTACTTAAAACCTTGATCCTATTAGTCAGCTAATGCAGTGGTAATTTTAGTTAAGGTCCAATTATTCAAAAAATAATTTTTTTATCCATTTCATTATCAGCTTTCATACTCGTTTAATATTTATGAAAACTCTTATATCTTCAAAAGCACTATTCTTTGGCGGAACGTCAGCGAAACCTATCAATGGAAGGTCTGAAAAACCTTCATTTCTGTCTGTCTGTCTGTCCGCACAATATCTTGAGAACAAAACTGATCTATACAGAGTGTCCCACGAAGAGGATTAAACGTTTGTTTTTATATTACTTTTTCAAACTCTACACATTTAATAAAGTAGGTTTTAAAAATATTTCGTGAAAATTTCAGCTCACTAGCAATTGTACAACAAAAGAGTGACATATTAAAAATTTTAACATTTTCCTTCCTATGAAAGATTATTTCTTGAATTATCTAATTTGATTACTGCGTTGCAGTTTTAAAGAACAGCTGTTTAATTACGCTCATTATTGAAAACAGCTTTTTGATTGAAGAATATTGCTTGTGCTATAAAAACATAACCTAACCTCTTCGATTACAGTTTTACTGATATTGAAGTTAGAGAAAAAAGTGAAATGTTGTGTGTGGACTATTGCTTTTGGCAACATTAAAGAAGAAATTAGAAAAATTTCAGGTTGTCTTCCCAGGAGTTGAACCACCTAGCAATCCAACAATAACGACGTGGAAAATATCTTGTGGAACTGGAAGTGTCGTAGAAAAGTACTCTAGAGGATCAAATGAGAAAAGAGAAGTACTAGTATGAGTGAGCATCAATGTTTCGCTTTGTAGGTAAACTGAAATCACTAATGTTGAACTGTCGTTCCAAAGTACAGAGAATAATAAAAAAAAACTAAAAGTACTTAGTCCATAATCTGGTACTTTGGGATTATACCGACCACACCAGTATTGAAGAACACAAAAATAGAAATTTATAGAAACAAACATGATAGAACGAAAAAACAACCCTTCAATTACAAAATTACAAACTTACAAGCATTTCCAGGTATTGTGATCGGTATTGTTGTCGCTGTTATCTTAATCTTTCTCGAGAATCCTGATTTACGGCAGGCCGCGCCGGCATCACGTGATTTGCACGGTACATCATTGCCTTTCCATTACAATTCAATTTATATTTCTGATTAGCCCCTCTAGAATTTGATATTTTACTGATAGGTACTATCTCGAGGGATGTTTTTCTTTCGTCGACATCAGCGCGGGCTTCGGCAGCACCTTCGGTGCCGGAGGCACTCGCATTTTGGGTGGCGGAATGTGATCAAGAATAAAAACAAGTTTTGAGTGTTTTTTTAATAAAAAGTTTAGTTTGGTAAATGTTTGTTTTTGTTGAATTTTTGTGTTTGGAGAAATGTAGAGGTAAAACACGGAAGTACAACAAAGCGATGCACCAGCTGAACGGGCGGCGAGACTCTGCAATCACGTTATCTACTAGACGCTCGACTTTGACCTCTGTCTGAGGATGGGGAGGTGTTTGCGATAAGACAATTCCTGTTTTATATTGACGAAATATTGTTCTACGCTAATCTAGTAATCAGTAGAAACGAAATGTGAAATAACGATTCATGTCTGGGTGTGGTCGGTATAATACCAAAGTACCCATAATCTTTTTGAAGATGATATAGACAGGAGAGTGGAATTTTGTTTTCGTATCATTGAGTTACATCTATATCATAATTGTCATACTCAAATTGATTTTTAGACGAGCTGTAAATAGGCATATTCGTAATTATAACAACACCGGTAATCCACATATTCTTGAACTTCTCAAATCAAAAAGCATTTCTGTTTGGGCAGCTGTCAGTTGTAATGAGGTTCTATCTTACGACATTTCAGGCAGTACAATGATTGGGAATAGGTATGAAAATATTTTAAATGAATAAGTCATCTCTTCATTTTACGGTTCCAGAAATTGATCAAAGAAATCTTCTAACAAGACGGTGTTCCTCCTCATTTCGCAAATTCTGTCAAGCGATTACTAAATGACAAACTTCATGGCCGTTGGATTGGTATTGGAAGTGATTTTTTTTAGACTGGCCACCCTGATCTCCAGATTTAACTGTGTGTGATTTCTTTTTATAGAGTTAGTTAAAGCAACAAGTTTATAATCGTAGCTTCAATAATGATGAGGAATTAAAAAATAAAATGAAGAGGAACTCCGGATACCGCAGAATTTCTTTGCTTACTATTGATTTATTAAGCGTTGTTAGCATTGTGTAGCTGTGGATGGTTACAGTTCGAATAATTGTAGAGTTTAACTGTAGGTTTTGTAATAGACTATGTTCTATTTTTGTGATTGAAATGCTTTATTTCTGTAGAATATGACAATACATAATTTTACAAAACCAAAAAATACTGTTTTTAAAGTATAGATTTCAAAGTGCCAACATTTTGTTTTAAAAATTGCTGTAGAGCTAAAATTTGCACAGGATATTTTAAAAACCTATTTAACGAATTGTGTAGAGTTTGAAAATTTTCGGTGCATACATGGGCAAGTAATGTAAAATCACACGTTTAAACCTCTTCGTGGGACACCAGGTATTTGAAATCCATTTCAATTCTATATAAGCAACATAGAGTTTAATAGAGCTGAATATTATTCAGGGGTTTTTAATGTCTGTCTAGTTTGTCTGCATATACTTGTTTGTATTTTATTTTAGTCTCAATCGTTAGTTTAGCAATATTGTATGTTAATTTATAAAATATAGACTGATTTTTATTTTAGTTATGAGATATGAATGACTTCATTTTTATAGGCCAACTTCAAAATGGCCAGCATATACTGGTCTATGTCTAACCATGTTGGCAAGGAGAAAATAGCTAAATAAATAGATTTGTAATCAAACTGTATACAATTATATTATTTTGACATACGAATATTGACTCAGCCAAACTGTGGCTGAATTAAACGAGCTAGAGGTTTGAAATTTTTGCATGACACTTAAGCAAACCCTTAACGTGACACTTGGTGAACCGTAATCTTACCTTAGACATAATTGATTAATTTTAAACTGAGATCTCTTACTTTATCAGAGATGCCCGGATAGGCAGTTGGATCAGAGGTGTCCGGGTATTCAGTCGGATCTGAGGTTCCCGGGTAGACAGTCGGATCAGAGGTGTCCGGGTATTCAGTCGGATCTGAGGTTCCCGGGTAGACAGTTAGATCAGAGTTGCCCGGGTAGACAATCGGATCAGAGGTGCCCGGTTGGCAGTTGGATCAGGGGTGCGCGGATAGACAGTTAGGTCAGAGGGGCCCGGGTAGGCAGTCGGATCAGAGGTGCCCGGTTGGAAGTTGGATCAGGGGTGCGCGGATAGACAGTCAGGTCAGAGGGGCTCGGGTAAGCAGTTGGATCAGAGTTGCCCGGGTAGGCAGTTGGATCAGAGATGCCCGGGTTTGCATTTGGATCAGAGGTGCCCGGGTAGGCAGTTTGATCAGATGTACCCTAGGTTGGATCTTTCAACAGTGCTTTAGATTAGATGGATTAGTAATTTTACATGCACCTAAACATGATAACAGTCAGGTTCGGAGTGTTGGGAGACGATCCAACACTCCGATGGTGGCATCAGCCACCATTTGACTATTTTCCTGTAGGCTGCTGAAAGAACTTTTCATTCTGTGCTGACGAAACTTCAAGCACAGTGATCGTGCACGATAGTAATTATAAAAACAAAGAAGGCTTAGATCCCTATGGACTGTGCTAGATACATACCTAGCAATTGAACATTAAGTATTTTTGTGCTCTTGTTTTATTACGAGTCAAGTTAATCTAACGTTTGTAAGAATTTGCATCGTCAAAACTAATTCTTGAGTTAGAAAAATGCTGAATCAACCCATTACATAAATCAATAATATAATTTTTGTAGTGTTTGTGACAATAACAGATAATATATTAAATCAACAACGCTAAATATTGTTTTATGAGACGGTATTTCAGCGTGTGGTATGTGTAAAAGTATGTTGCTTCCTTTACAAACAGTATTTTATGGCATGAAATGTTGTTTTAACTAAAATATAAAACATTCTTTCTCTTTCTTGATTCGCAAATGTTACCGTAACACAACTAAAAACAGTTTTATTCTGTGGCAGTGTTTATTTGAAAACATTGGTGCTCTGCTTAACGCAATCAGGTGTGCTTAGATTGAACGAAAATATAGCTTCAGGTGAAAACAACACCACATAACCTGATACGTAATACATAAATATTATCTCTATGAAATTGACAATCTAGAATCATATTGTGTAATGTCACGCTTGAATGTAAGCAAGTTTTGTCGACATTTTTACTTTTCTGAATAATCAGAATATTTTAAAATATATTGTTATGAACAAAAATAGTGAATTAATAAAATAAAAAATAATTGAATGAACAAAATGTACAAAATAATTATAATTCATCTAATACCAGTATTTTTAAAGACTTATAATAGATTTATAAATTAATTATAATGCTTGCTTGGTGTGCAAATAGTTTTATTTTGACTTTATATTACAGAAGTCTATTAGATTGTTTGCTCATACCTCGTGTGCTAGACCATTTGGTTTGAAAATCTTTCAAAATTTAAAAAATATTAGGCCTATAAAAACCAAGACTCCTCTTTTAACTCCAGTTTTTTACGATACTTTGTACGATTAATATTAACTATTGAGCACTGTTTGACAATTTGAAACAAAATTTAAATGTTTTTATTTACAGATGCCACAAATAAATTTTACAAAAATAATTCGGTAATTTATACAAATATTGGCGATACTACCCGGTATAATAACACTGCGAGAACATTTTGATATTGACTCGTTGCGACGAGACCTGTTTGTTTAAATTTGGTGAGTAAATGATCCTTTGGTAGTTCCTCTATGTTTGCTCTAATAGTCGCATCATACGGTAAACAAACAGAACATTGACAAATATGTGGATTTTGTCCAGCACACTCCGATATAGCAAACAATCTATAAGCGAACAAACGTTTATATTAGATAAGCATAAAGCATCAATGTGATATAAGGCGGATGTACGTTCGGTTGCCCCGTTCATCTTTCGTATGTTTTTTATAAACTCTTCTCATTTTTGAATTGTCAAACTCAACGATATTCTACCAGTTTTTCCGTGAATTTAGTGTTACACCTTTGACAAAAAATTGTGTTTTTTTAACCAGTTTATTCTTCGCAGAACTTTGAGCATGCTTCCTCTGCACATCGACAAGAAAGCATCTGAAACCAACTTTACTCTTTGTTTTAGCAATTATCTCTAATGGTCGTCCCACATGATGTATTATAGTTTAGTATTACAAATTTTTTATGTAAATATATATTTACATAAACATTATATATATGAATGAATTTTTTTTCTGTTCCACGAGAGATAGGATTTGCTGACGCTCAGCCAACTCTATGGAAAGGCTTCTCTTACCCTCACACAACGGGTAGAGAAAATCAATTCTTTTAGGAGATTAAAACCCCTGCTCATCTTATTGCAGATTTAAAGTATGGAAATCATGAATACTAATGCCACAAACACAAAGTTCTGGCAGAGCTCGTTTGCAGATATCGGCACATCTGCGTTTGTGCCGAAATATCGGCTGCTTTGATCTCCACGTTGATTACTACAGACAGACGTACAGCAGAGCTGATGACTACCGAGTACGTGAGCTTCATACAACTCTCAATGGCTCCGAGCAGGCTCAAGTTATATGGACGAGTTTAACTTAGTGCCTAACTTGATTTCGGCTGCTTTAATCCCTACGTTGATTACTACAGACAGATGTACAGCAGAGCTGATGACTACCCTAACGAGTACGTGAGCTTCATACTACTCGCTTCAGCTCCGAGCAGGCTCAAGTTATATGGACGAGTTTAACTTAGTGCCTAACTAGCTATCGCCTGCTTTGATCCCCACGTTGATTACTACAGACAGATATACAGCAGAGCTGATGACTACCGAGTACGTGAGCTTCATACAACTCGCTTTGGCTCCGAGCAGGCTCAAGTTATCCATATAACCTGAGCCTGCTCGTCTATACGAGTTTAACTTAGTGCCTAACTTGCTATCGGCTGCTTTTGATCCCCACGTTGATTACTACAGACAGATATACAGCAGAGCTGATGACTACCGAGTACGTGAGCTTCATACTACTCGCTTTGGCTCCGAGCAGGCTCAAGTTATATGGACGAGTTTAACTTAGTGCCTAACTTGCTATCGCCTGCTTTGATCCCCACGTTGATTACTACAGACAGATATACAGCAGAGCTGATGACTACCGAGTACGTGAGCTTCATACTACTCGCTTTAGCTCCGAGCAGGCTCAAGTTATGTGGACGAGTTTTTAAACTTAGTGCCTAACTTGCTTTCTGTAAAAAATGTAAACTTTATAACTAAGTCTATATCTTTAGTTCAGCTACATCTACGTAATACGTAACTTACTGTTTCTTTATTAGTTGTATTTGAGGTTTCATAAATATAAAACCGTCAAAATAATGAAAGATCTCTATAATTATAACAACAAAATTTTGTCACTTTACAGTTCCTGATAATATTAAGAAAATTCCGAGCCTTTTACCAATTTACAAATAAACTTTTTATGCAAAAGTTCTTTAAAATAACCAGTTATTACAGCCGTGTATTTACACTATTGAAATATTTTGTTATTTCCAGGATATCATGCTGCTTAAGAAGGACCTTTAAGGATACAAAGTAGTATGAGAAAATGTCATCCAGTAGTAAAATCTGTTGCCATTTCCAACAATTTTGGCTACATATTATCTAAATTCTAAAGACTTAAAACTTAATTTTTATAAAACCGCAAGAAATTAAAAAATGTAGTGAAAACATGTAAGAAGACTTTAAAAAATTAAAATGTATTAATTTTAAAATTAATTTAATTTTAATGACTTAATTAAATTAAAATTAATTAAACATTACATTAAGCAATTGGTACTGAGTAAATACCGAAAGTAATGAAAAGTTTCATAAATGTAAACTTTACTTGCTAAAATAAAATATGAATATACTTAAATTTAAATATATTTGTCCACTAAATCAAAATATTTTGTAGGAGAATGTTGCCATCTATGCATCACCGCATAGTACTACAGCTACATAAGCCGCTTAAGGTGCCTCTGTTCTCCATTATCGATAAATTGGTACTAATTGTTGACAACAGAGTGCAGCACCGATCTTACGCTTGGAATCCGGCTTACTCAGTGTTCTCAGTAAACCTACTCAGAAAATTTGATTTGCCATATCAGGTTCGGTTTTAAGTGCTAACAGACTTTATTTTAAAACTGTAAATTCAGTTTGAACCACCTCCCCCCAGTAGTCCAATGTCTCTCTATTCTTTCATTGCTAGCAATGTCAATAGTATGTATTTCATTCTTTTCAGTAATAATCAGTAGTCATATTGATGGTTCATAGAACAGCATAGATCGCTTTTACAAACATCAGGGAATATTACTCTACGGAATTATTCCGATAAAAGTGTACATGTTTCGGGGTTGATGGAGGATGTGAATACAAAAAATGTTTTGTCCAATATACATGAGGTTGCAAATGTTTCATTCTCGTGAAAATTGAGAATTTTTAAACACCCCCTCGTAGGCAACACGCAGAAAAACGCAAAGCTACTGAAAATAGATGTATTTTCTTCTTAATAACAAATAAAAGAGCGACTTTCATGCATACAGGAATGCAAAAAGATATTAGTTTCCAAAAATATTATTAAGCAGCAGAAGTAGGAGAAAAACCCCCAACTCTATCAATAATAATTATGTTAATATTTGAAAACAATCATTATCAATATTGGGATATGGCAATTTAAATTTATTTTGAGGAAATTTTGCGTTTTTATGTTATTTTGATAAAGAATTGATATTAACAGCAATCTTACAGTGTAATATACATAAAACTGATTTTTGAATAGGCCTAACAATCAATTGTTTTTTTTTTTACTTACTTTATATCTATTCAGACCATGGCTCAAATATAATCAACCGTACCCCTGTTATTGCAATGATTGTTGCGAATAAAAATATTTCGTGCATTTTACAGGCTGCGTTATGGAATGTACATTGGAGAGAATTTTTCATCGAACAAAACACAACTGGAATGCTCAATGTCGATATATGCGAACCATAAAAAATCCAAATATGGTTAAAATCTTGTACAGTACATTTAGGTAAGTAGACATGTTTTTTAACATTTTGGGTTCTAAACATCGCTTTAATTAATAAAACAAAATGTGTTTGTTACATCTAAATGAGATATACCAAATCTAACTTAATTATAAATGATAATGATCGTAATAATTCTTAAAACATTAATTGATGATCAGTAGAAAAACATAGTGTTGATAATTATTTAATGTAATTTTGTGATTATAAAGCTAAGTTGTCAAGATTTGTTATAAAAATTAGCGTTTTTTCTGCATTTAAAGACCTTCCTCTTAAAAAGCACAAAAACTCTAATTTCTACAAGTAAACAAAAATACTTTTCTGCACTTAATTACAGGTTAACACTTAAGATTTTGCATTATATTAAAGAAAAGATCAAAAAGTTTTAGTTGTATTTTTGGTTGTTTATTGTAAAAATGCTCTTTAGAAAATAATAATAGGTTATAGGTTATAGCCGTGATAGGCTCATTAATCTTACAGTCTATACATTTTTTTATAATTAATAGCTAAGAATCTAATAATTTAAAGGTTTAAAAATGTAACGGTTACTCCACAATAACAATGATTGTCCTTCAGTATGGTTTTTGAGTTTAAGATTCAAATTCCTATACTACTAAAAAATTATTTCCTAAAATTCATATTTGCAGTTATTTAAAACATTAAATGTTATGGAATTAATTTTATCTGAATAATTTTTTACGATAACAGTAGATTATAAACTATTAAAGAAAGCAATAGGAATATCAACTATGAAATTAAATCTGTTTAAGCCATTTCATAATATATAAATAAGGCAATCTGATGATTAAATAAATTATTAATAGACTTTAAACAAAGGTCTGTGGCTTTAACTAAAATGTTAACAAATACTCTTAGAATACTGATTTAACTATGCGTCATTTCTTTAACAAGACTACTGATTAGTTAAATAAGTGTATTAAACTGTAGTACAGACACATATAAATCGAAATATTCCTCTCACATAAGTTTCCGGTGGAGTCGCTTCCAGTTAGGCTTAATTAGCCGACCCGAGCCGGCCGAGCTTGTTAACCACGGCTCTGTATTCAAGTTGACGTACTCTTGTTGATGCCTTCTAGACATTTTTACATTGAGAATTAATCTGCGATACAGAATAGAGTGCTAACCCTTTCTTTCATTCTTCTGCACGCGCAAAACCTGAAATAATAACTAGGAAAAAACAGATGTAACTTTTAAACCTCTTAACCATGGATACTGAAATCCATCGTATTACGCAAAAAATGCTTTAAATAACAAGGCTAAGAAAATTCGATATGAAATTTACATGCGAAGCCACGGGTAATTTATTGCTAGTTTCTAATATAAATTTTTTAGCCAAATTTCAACTTGTTTGAGCCTTTCTTTGGATATTTATCTATTTATACGTGAGGGTTTTGGTTCAGTGGTCATGTTCGTTGAAGTTATATAGACATTTCAATAAGTTTTATATATAGTACCATGAGGTCAATTGCAATAAGCCAATTTATTACCAAGCGCTTTTGCAGTCAAAATATTGTGCCAAGCGCCACTATAATAGGCTATCCTTTTACAGTTTCCTCAACATTTCCATAAAGAGTTGGTTTCATACAGTCACAATGAAATGTGCGCAGTGGACACTGTGCAAGCGAACAATCCAGAAGCATTGTCGGTGATTGAGGAAACAAATAGAACAAACTCAAGGTATGCAATATGCAAAACTAATTATAGAGTTGGTCTAGCTGACTTCCCAGTCAAGCTCAACAACTTTGACTAAAACTAAATAGTAATCAGTTTATGAGAACAAGTTAAGTTAAACAAAATTTTCTTGGTTACGAAAGGTTTATTCGTCACTTTTCAAACGTTATAAATAAATTTATAATGTAAACGTTACAAATTTGTTCACACTTTATTCATATTAGATGTGCTGTTAACATTTTATTAATGATATATTTTCACATTTTTAACTTAATTTATTTTAACACACACTAGTGAATCTTTGAACTTGATTTTAACGCAATAAACAATATGAGAGGTAACAAAAAAATGAAACAAAAAATAATAATTTTTTTAACAAGGAGTAAATAATAATAATGTCATTATTTTTCCAAGACTCAAAAGTTTTATTTTGTCTTAAAAGGTATCTTTAAACAAGTTATTGTTCGGATTTAGAAGTGCCGAGTAATAATATTATAGTGTATAATTTCGTTCACTTGTGGATTATTACGAATACAGGTAAAGCCTATCGTAATCATTCACTCAAGCTGAAATGTGATATTGAGTGAGATATTGACATCCAGCAGAAAATATTCTACAAAATAGTTCATAATTTATTCTACACTTTGAGAGATATCATTGCATCCCTACCCCCTATTCATAAAACATGCAAAGAGGTCTCAAATAGTTTATTTTAATACTAGTTTTATCACAGGAAACTACTCTTCTACACTTACCAGAAGTTTCAATAATATATCTCAGGCCTGAATGTACTAAAACAGTTCATTTGCCTCAACCCAGGCTTGCAATGAGATGTCCTGTACTGTATTATTGATATGCTTAAGTTATAATCATCAAAACTACGATACTGTATTATTTGATTATCGTACAATTTTTATAACACAAAATAAAAGTAGCAATGGCCAATCTCATCTTACGTTTCTAAATGTCTAGTATTAAATATAACTGCTATGGAAGGTATATATATATATATTTAAATCTTTGAGAAATCTACCAATACCTTTCACATATTGCTCAAAGATTAAAACGGTTTAAAAGGTCAAAAGACATCTGGTTAGCGTTAAATATATAGATTCCAATAACTCGTGGGTTTAGAATAAAAGGGTTCTAACTGACATTTTTTCATAAAATGAGGTTTTGGTGTAATAAGGTTCTAACTGACAAACTGAATGTATTCTAAACATCTGTTTTTGGTTTATGTCAGCTGATAATTTAATAATAAGCAAAATAAGATAGTTCTATCTGCTAAAGTCACTCTTTTACAATTGAAGAAGGTTCTAAACTGCAACTTACAACCATATTGGTCCCAAAAACAAATAGTTTTAGTTCAATAAGGTTCCATTTGCAGATGGAACCATGTTATTTAAATGAATTATCTTTTTCAATGCAGTAAGGTTCTATCAGCTGATGTAAAAGCCTGATTCAATGTATTAAGGTTATTTTGCTTGCGGTTTTCCTAGAAACTGTAATATTATTTATTGGGATGTTTTATAACTAATATGAGTTCCATAAACGATAGTGAAATATTAGAGGCACTAGATGATAGTGAAGATCAGTGTGCTCCAAGAAATCAGAGTTTCACTTCTGACAGGTAAGAAATCTAACCTAAAATAACCCATACTGATGTTTTGCTCTAAACCATTAACATAGATAAAACAACATTAAAACTGGTAAATGGCTATATACCAGAATCCAAATTGAATGCTAAATTTGTGTATTTTATTCAAATAGCTATGATTTTATCAATCAAAATTTCTATTAAAGTCTATAGTGTTTTCATTTGGTTATAATTCCATTAGTTTTATTCATGTATGTTCTGAATTTTTTCTTTGATTTTAGCAATGCTGGTTCAGAGAGCAATCTTGATCAATGTGTAAACAACAACTATGTTCCTACAAAGGGTGATCCCAATGAACAAGGAGATGACATCCAAGATGAACAAGTAGAAGAATATCCCACTGAATGTGTAAACATACTAGATCCAAGTAACTCAGAAATGTAAGTCGTGTTAATATAGGATTTCAATAATTTTCATGAAATTACACAAACAGTCCAAATTCAGTACAAATTAATTATTAACTCCTATTGAGATAACCAATAACTACCTAAATATAGATAGGCTATTTGTAAAGAATAAGTACGTATTTGCATTTTCATGTTCTACGCAATAACCTACCTACCTAGGTTGTATTTTATAATCTACCTAATCTAATCTGTGTTCTTTATTCCAGTAATTATGGTGCACACAATAACCTTGAGCAATATATGGAGGACATCCATGAAGAAACCGCAGAGGATAACCATGACATCATAGAGGACAATCATGATGAAATCACAGACAACAACCATGATGAAACCACAAAGGATAATTACTATGACCAACTGGCTGAGGACAACCATGATCAACTCGCTGAGGACAGTCATGACCAACTCGCTGAGGACAACCATGATAGGCAACTTTTTAGTGATGAAGGGAACATTTTTATAGTCATAACAGCAAATCAAAACTGTGACGAAGTGCAAGAAGACTTTTTAAATGTACTAGATGGAACTGTAGTTACAATTATTGAAGAAGATACACAAAGCATTAATGAAGGTGATTTTGTCACAGAACTTTCTTCTAATGAATCAGTACAAACTTTGGTATTTACTCCGGACAAGTCTCCTCACCCTACTCCTGAGGACGAACAAAATTCAACAGACAATCACTGAAGGCACTCCAGATGATATTGACAGCTTGCCTGTCCAGAAGAAGCCTAGGAAAAGATTACAAACTCCAGATAACTGGAAAATAAACCAAAGGAAAAGAAAACACCAGGCAGGGGAAGAATATATCAATCAAAAAGGTAAACTAATTCATAAGAAAGAAATTAAAACAAAAAAAGACTGCCTAAACAATTGCAAATTCTTTTGCAATAAGAAGATTACTTGCGATGAAAGACAGGCAGTATTTAAGGCTTTTTATACTTTAAAGACGCAAAATGAGAAGTACATGTTCTTAAAAAATCTTACTGAAAGATCGCTAACAGCCAGAAAACAAAATAAAGGTGTTGAAAACTCTGTATCAAGACGTCAGTTTTCTTTTCGATACTATTTTAATATTAACAATGAAAGAATCCAGGTTTGTAAAACCTTCTTTTTAAGCACTTTAAGCATTTCTCAGAAACCAATTTATAATGTCCATCTTAAGAAAGACCCTGAGACTGACCTACCAAAAAATGACCAAAGAGGACATAACAAAAGTACTGTGATTCCTGCTTACGCTAAAAATGATGTCAGGATACATATAAAAATCCTTCCCAGTTGTGGAATCACATTACTGCAGAAAGAATTCCTCTAAACAGTATTTAGACAGTTTCATTAAAATATTTCTAAGATGTATTCTCTTTTTGTTGAAAAACATCCTGATACTATTATTAAAGAGAGTATGTATAGGAGAATATTCTTAACAGAATTTAACATGGATTTCCATTTTTCCAAAAAAAGTGATCGCTGTGACACGTGTGAAGAGCACAAGGTGAGTCTTAAAGAGAAGTTGCCTGCAGATTCAGAAAAATACCAACTTCATGTAGCAGAGAAAAAATGCTATGCGAGAAGCAAGACATAAAGATCGTGAAAACTCTGATGCTACTGTATTAAGTTTTGACTTACAAAATGTAATTACTTGCCCAAGAGCTGAGATTAGCAGTTTTTTTTACTTTAGTAAATTAAATGTTTACAACTTAACTGCCCATTTGAAAACAAAAAATGGTAAGAAAGTTTACTGTGCTCTGTGGACAGAGGTAACAGGTGGTCGTACAGGCAATGATATTGCCAGCGCTGTATATAAAATTGTGAAGAAAGTTTTGCTAGATTTTCCAGAAACCGACAACTTGATAACTTGGAGTGACTCATGTGTTCCTCAAAACAGAAATCAAATGATGACGGGGGCTATGATGCTGATTCTTAAAAACAATCCTCAACTCACATCGATTACAATGAATTATTCAACACCTGGTCATGGAGCTGTCCAAGAAGTAGACAACATTCACAGCCACATTGAAAAAGCGTTTTAGTGGTACTGAGTTTTTCTCGCCTGTAAGTCTGATGAGAATTTTGAAAAATTGTTAACCGGAAAAATCCTTATGTTGTTTTGCAGATGACAGAAAATGACTTTTTGGACTTTTGCAGCATCCAGTAAAGAACTCAATATGAAACTGATACCCTTTACACTTATAAGTTCACTAAAACTATCCCAAGTCTTTGGATTGGTTGAGTATAATGAATTACATGGGCAAGAAAATGAAGCATGTCAACATTAAACCAACTATGAGAACATCAAAAAGAAAGAAAGACTTCAGAAAGATTAACAGAATATATAAGCTATGAAGAACCTGGAACAGTACAAGGCATTATAAAGCTGAAGCCAGAAAAGAAGAGGGATTTAAAAAGAATGGAAAGATTTATGCCTATAGTAGATAGGGAGTAAGTATTATCAAGTAATTCTTAATGCTCACTAAACATTGTGTTGAAAACTCTCTTAGAAATATCATATTTTTATTTACTGTTTTCACAATCCAGGTGTGATAGACATAGCACTTAAGTTAATTAGTGCAGTTTTGTAAATTTTTTATACCGACATTGTTAATAATAAAATTAACTATACTAATTGTAGTTTTTGTTTATTTTGTTTACCTATTCAAATATGATGCTCTGGTGTTATAAGATTAGAAATTAATCTTATGACTGAAAGGTGGAAAAAATAATATTGTGATTTCATTTAATTTAATAGAGTTCTAAGTGGTACATTGAACTGTCTTACATTAAATGATTGCTTATATTTTAGATTAATATAGTTCTAACTAGTAAATAGAACTTTTTTAAATAAGCACATAAAAAAAAGTTAAATAAAATAGTTCTAACTACCTCTTGGAACCTTTTTATGTTATATTATTAAAATATTAAAAATAATAAGGTTCTAACTGAAAACAAAAGTTTAATTTTTTAAAAGAACTTTAATCATTTACCACTAACTAATTGAATAATTCAAACTTTTAGATGATATAGCATTTAAAAAATCTACAAGCAAGTTATTTGAGCCTGAAACAATTTCAAACCGATATGTCAAATCTTTGATGCTCCCTCCTGAAAATTTTAGGATTTGTGCACTTAGTACCCTTTTTATTCTAAACCCACGAACTGTTATGGTATACAATGCATCTGTTGTATTTTTGAAAATGCGTAGTAAAATATAATTAGTTTTTTTTTAGTTTTTTACACGTATTTTCTAACGCATGCATATTTAACACAATATTAAAATTAATAGTACTCTACATATCATTTCCTTTGGTAATAATAAAGGTCATACCTATAAATCCATCACAAAAGTAGAAACTAACTCTGTTGTTTCACATTGTGACGCGAGAAAAAATATTGCGTTTTTACAATATTAATTTTGAAATTTGTATTGGTGGATATTTTCGTTTAAACATAAACATCGAGAATTCTGGTTGCTTGTTTCATTTATAAATGTTATTTTATCTCAGTAATGGCAGTGGATTTTCAAAATCATTGTTACTGAAAGAGAGAGTACATCAGCAAAACAAAAATCTAACTAAAATACACGTAATCATTCCATATTGTAATTTTGAAAAACAGCAATAATTGATTATCCACTCCCCATGTAAGTAAACGTAAATATTGCCTTATAACGTTTACTCTGCCCATATATTTTTCATTGTATCACTGTGGTTTACGTAAGCAAACAGCTTTAACGTTTTTAACACCAACCCTCTGTTTTTCTGTCAAACAAACGTTTGCTCCATCGACAACACCCATTACGATATACTAGTATTTGTATTTAAAGAGCCCTCATATGTTTTGTAAACTAACAATTTAATGTTTTATCGAAATCTCTTTATTATAGCCCGCAATTGTGTTTATTGAAATACGGTTTTTACGCAAAATGAGCGTTTATATCGACAGTTAACAATTATTTACAGATTAAAACATAACATTAAAATATTTGTATTTCAAAATAATTTCTTTACTCTCTGTTTGAAGTTTGTTTTTGATCATAAAAGGATTCCAACTTTTAGATTTAGTCTGCAAGGAGTTGACACACAATATGGTTGTTGTGATTCCTGACTTATGTGTGTCTCAATGCTACGGTATGGTTTTTTATTTTAACCTAGATTATAGTTATGTGTTAGGTTTTTTATTTAGATTTATTTAGGCTGATAAATAGATTAGATTGCATTCAGATCTCTAAACGTAGTATTACTGATTTTTTGGATTACTGAACGATGGTCCGAAAACCCCCTGTTTTATTCAGTTTCATATACGGGGTAATATATTGTGATTTAATAGATTTATTATGATTTGTTATGTTTATATAATAATTGCCATACTACTTGCTCTAATATGAACTTATCTGAGACGGCTTTAAGAACCGACACTATGCAATATCAGCCAGAGTCATTATCAAATGTCAAATTATATATTTATATAACACAATATGATTTAATAATTATTTGGCTTGAAAATTGGGAAGCTTGCTAAATTAAACAATAGATTTTTAAATGTGCTGATATGATATACAAAGCCCAATTTATTGTTACCCAATATACAATCAGATAGTATACAAAATACACCAAGGAGATAATCTTACTGTTCAGGTAGCAGTCATTCCAAGCCCAAAAATAAATTATCTTCGGAAAAAACTTAAATACACACTTACACATACGAACGCTTTATAACAAATAAACACATTACTTACATACGGCTTTTGAATGTTAAGTGTGAATTATTGAGAACCTATAATTGTTTACCTACCACAAAAAAATAAAACACGTGACGTTGCTGACGTTGTTGTGACATCCGGTGACAAAAAATGTGGGTTAACATTTTCTAGTTGCTAGTTACCTAGCAGAAAAACGGTAGAAACAGTAATTATAAACTATTTAAAGAAAAGTACTTAATAATGAGCAATTAATGAAACTCCATAAATAACATAGAGTCCTAACTAATATTATAAATGCGAAAATGAATTTGTTTGTGGCGCTCTCACACGCAAACTATTTCCACCGATTGCATTGAAATTTTTACATGGACTGTCTTAGGGTCCCTGACCAACATATAGGTCTATTATTATTTCGATAACTCCTCCGGGCTACGCCCCACTGGTCTCTAAAGTTTCGGAGAACCCCATCTTGTTCTCTAAATGTGCATTGCATCAACACATATTATTGATTGAAAGGGCCTGTTAAATGTAACTAACTGTTCTGTGTAAACATTATTTTTACGAGAGTACAACCAAATGTTTCATTTATTTAACGACTACTTTCAATATGTTTACATTTAATGTGTGACAGCATATAGACAGCTCGATAGTAACAATACTTTTTGTTTCAACCTTTGCGTTGTAGACACGGACTAAGAAAATATCTAGATAAAAAAATAAAAATCTTTTATAATAATATACTTTTTACTGCACATTTTAGCAAATATGAAGTATGCGATACTTGTTCAATACTGTAATGAAGAAATCAATACCGAGTTACTATCTCACTTTTACTATAAATTGAAAGACTATTATAAAACTCGTGTGGAAAAGTGACTTAGACTTGCTATGCATACATTCACTCTGACCAGAAGTTCTCATACACATGCAAAGCGAGGACGTGTCCAGGGATCCAAGGGGTCCGGGTTCCCAACTCCAATTTTTAATTGTTTTAAATACTTTTTTCGTAAACGATTATTATTATTTAAATAATTCAGTATTATTGACATGTACTGCTGAACGATCGTGCTTAACACAGATACAGGTAAAGAACTTTTTCCTGGCTACGTTCTTGGTGCAAAGCCTGCGAAATTGCGTGGGAAGCCGCGGGTAACTACTAGTACCTTATATTTTCATTTAATTGTATCAAATGTAAATTCTTGAAGGTTCAATAGGATTACAACTCTAGGCAAGTATTTAGCATGGTACTGCTATTTCGTACAAATTGCGACTTAGAAACAGTATTTAATGTGTTGTGATTTTTTTGCCATACAGTACCTCATATTGTACGACGACTCTGTCTATTGCCAATGGCGCAGTGTAGCAGGTTTAGAGGTTATCGTAAGATAACCGTAATCAAGCAGCGTCGAGCGTGGCTGCTCCCTGGATAGATGACCGCTGACCGATCCTGTCCTTGCAAGCAGCCCGCCTGCCCGGTCATTGGTGGTGGTTCGGAAGTCACATTTAAGCCGTTGGTCCCCAGGTTAAGTGTTAGAAAGGGCTTCTTAGTCCTAATATCGCCTGGTAAAATAAGGCACTCTTTACCTTTACCTTTTTACTTTACATACAAAGCCAAACCTACATCAATGAAACTTCGTACATTTCATTGCATTGTATTAAACATGTTATCGAAAAATTCTAAACAAATAATGATTTATTATTTGCATGCTTGCTGATATAAAAGTACACACATGAATATCACGTGACTAAATTACTATGTCATCAAACTACATATTAATTAGGTATCCAGCATACTATCCTAAGTAGGCTACTTGCATCGTTTAATAACGAACCCAGTTGAAATGAGTAAATTGTGAATAAAAGTATATAAACTAGATAAGTAACGAGACTTCATGATTAATAATGTTCCAGTAAACCATTTTAAATAGTCTGAAATCAGCCAGAGGCCTATTTGTTTTCAATTTACTTCCCTAATTGATCATTTGGTTGTGTGTGTTCTGATAGTCGCATCGTAGGGAAAACAAACAAGAGTCACAAGTAGACAAATATTCTAGCCTATTTGTGGTGTTTGTCTACCAAACACTGCTACACCAAAAAAACAAAAAAAATATCAACGTCATATTTACTCGTACATCAGACTTGTTGAAACCATGATGATAGCTGTGTACAGTGGTGTCATATTCACCTAAAGTATTATATTAAAGTAGAGTATCTGAGAGTTTTAAAATCCAACAAAAAGTTTCAAGGAGTATGCCTGAAATCAGATTATCAATAAGGCATCTGATCCACGATTTTTTAATTATTATTCCATTATTATATTTTACGTGTTTTAATGTATTTTTAATTACATCCAACTTAGATTCTTTGAAAACTGGTATATTAATTGTATCTAATTTTTTTTATTCATATATTATAAATATTTTTATGTCAAATTTTAAGTTTTTTCGTGTCCTGTGTCATTACTAAAGTCATTACAGAATAAAAAAACAAGATATTTAATAGGTTTCTAAGTTCTGTTTGGTAAAGTATATAAAAATATGTGTGTTTAAATCAAAGTAGTTCATTAATGCCAATTTGAAAATATAAATTATTCCTTTCGTTCGTATAAATGAAATAAGCCATTGCTGATTACTAATGCTACAATAGCCGCAAAGTTCTCGCAGAACTCGTCTGCAGATATCGGCACATCTGGGTTGAAGTCGGCTCCTTTGATCCTCACGTTGATTACCACAGACAGATTTACAACAGAGTTGATGATTAATATGTACGTGAGCTTCATACAGCCGACTCTGGTTCCGCCACAGGCAGTGTAGTTAAACAAACATGTTACTTTGGATTTACTCATTGTTAAACTAATAACGGAACTTTTGCGTAATGTCAAAATAAGTTGCTTGGAATGGAGTGGACATCAAGCGTATTAATTTTTAATAGTATCATTAACGTTTTTTTAACATAAATGCTGCAACTAAAATTTCTAATAAACTGTATATTTTGTTACAAAAGTATTTAGGTATTAAATGCAAACTCAAATTAAATAAGAATTCCAAAAATATTTATAAGTGTTTTTACATAAACATACGCAATGCGGTTGCTGTGTGTTTGGGCAAACTGTAGATAAAACGCGCTCGCAGAGAAATCTGCGCAGAAGCTAATTTTATGAGCAGCCACGCGCAGAAGGGGGGACCCTCCAGTGGTAGGGAGTGGGACAAGCATCTCCTCGTCTCAGCTTATCAGTTGTGTGGATCGTGTCTCACTAGCTCCATTTTGATTACACTGCAGTTGTTTACCTATTCTATAACTATATCGTATTTTGTGCGCAGGCCTATACAACCCTCAAAATATTAATTTAACTAATGTAGCTATAAACGTATCCAGTGAGCTTGCGTTTTGGTGGTGTGAGGTTTAGCCGCTAAGTGGTCAGGGGATAGAGCAACCGGGCGAATGCCGAGCGGTGGT
>NW_025781064.1:0-39548 GCF_021130785.1 Homalodisca vitripennis | reverse complement strand
AATTGTTAGATTGACAAAAAAATTTGAGAAAATGGTTTTGGTTTTTCATACTATTGAAAAAATGTTGATAGTTTAAGTAAATTATTAGTTTAAATCACTCTGCAACCCAATCGTAGTTCAGTCGATTGAGAAGAAACAGCCGTATTGCTAGTTAAACATTTAAAATAACAAATTAAAACCTCTAACCTGTCATAACAGTGCGACCAAACAAACGAACTAAATCGACCAATCACCACGCGCGGAGTTAGAATTTAATGTGTTCAGCAAGAATTTCAAATTCCAATTTTAGTAAATGTTTTATTTCAACTTTACCATTTACAATAAAAATTTTAATTTAATTTCAAAATTAGTACAATGTTTTAGTAAACAAAATTATTTTCTATAGTTACAATTGTGCAATTCTTATTTTCATTCAATTCCTTGTTCCTATTGTGCAATTTAATAATATTCATTATCATAAATATTTTACCGAGAAAAGACGTTGTCACGTAAATCTTCGCCCGTTAAAACCGGACTTTAACAGGCAACCATAATTTTTTTTTATTAATGAAAGTAATATTTATGCTTTATACTCTGTTTTTACCTAGTTTACAAATCAGTTATAAAAATTACAACGAATTAAAAATTAGAGTGTAACAAAATTCTCTACACTTTCCGATATAAATAGCCTTAAAATAAAAGTACAGCAAAAGCTGAAGTGTAATTTTAAAATTTTACCTTTTTATGGGACGCTTTATTAAAGACTTCACTGGATTTCACTCTTCTTTTACAATATTGTAAGAATGTTCATCCTTAAGTTTGACACTTCCAGATACAGGGGGGTTTAGAAGTGCACGTCTGACTAATGTAACACACAATAGTGAAATATTCTTTAACTGCATACAAAAAGGGGGATGATTTTCAGTTTTTGTCCATACTTTCATTACCATGTTCTACTTTATCTTTTCTCTTTTACTCGTGTAAAATTATCCGTTACCTAGAGAGTATAATATGTCACACCTTGGGGCCCGTACACTCAAACTTGTTTGATTTCTTCTTATATTTTTTAGGAAATTTCATCAACAAAATTCACTATACATAATAAGTTATGTATTAATATAGGAATACAATGAGAATAACATCGATATTATTTTCTAACCACTCGATTTCGGCCACATCAGTTTGAAAAGTGGGTCGGGTAGTGCACGGACGGGTTTCGTCAGCTTCGTCAAAAATTTGTGTGGACCTACAGTTCCTACAATCGATATTTGAGGTTGATTTCATCTGTATATTTCATATTTGGTAGACGGCCAATATATAACGAGCAACGATGTTAAGGCAAAAATAACGAGTTTCAAGTTTTTAAATGTTTACTAGCTGATACCCCCCTTCTTTCGGATTTTTTTTGGGAAATAACTGGTACGTCATAGACTCTCCTTCATGTCTTAAAAAAATGGCATACTATGATGAAATTTAAATTATGGTCATTGGAAAATATTCAAATTTTAATTTCAATGCGACATTCCATGATTTTTTGAAATGATGTTCTAAAGAAATTAAAATCACGATCCCCCCTTTTCCTTTAAAGGGTTACTGTAGGTAAAAAAAGATTTGAATCCCATTTGAAAATAGGGTTACTCAAAAAAGGAGCAAACAAAAATATATGTGGGAATACTTTACAGGTAATAGTTGATATCACTTAATATGAAAGCCCTTTAATATGAATTTTATTAATTCTTCGTAATATTACACTATTATCATCGATACCGTTAGAAAAAAGTAATATAATCGGGGTTTTAATCCTTTACCAGAGGGATATATCTGCTAAAAGTAAGATGGACGAAGTCGACCAAACATTTTTTTACATTAACTAGTTAGGAAAAAACCCTTTGCGGATTAATATACTTCATCCTTAGCTACCAATTTCCCCATCCATTTAAGGGTTTTTTATTTACAGTGTTAAGTTCAAAAAACTAAAAATGTATCTTTTAAGTTGTAGCCTCATGTGAAATGTATTTGATGTTTCTATATATTCCTTTTAAACATGAAACATAGTTAGGCATGATTCTATAGAGGATATTTTTTCACGTAAGCAATTAGTAATACTTATGGGCGTAACCTTGAGATATTTTGTGGGGGTCCATTTACGGATTTTTGTGTAGTGTTAAGTCTATGTAAACTGTTCCATTGTGCAGATGATTCAATGTACGCCCAATAGTGCATAAGATAAAAAATTATAATCTAGTTTTTTTACTGCAGATGGTTACGAGTAATTATTTAAGGGCAGGCACTGAAAAATTATTTTCTGTAATAAATGGGCAAGTCAAAAACTGTAATTTTCATTTCTTCATTGTTTCATTCTATAAAACCTAATTTTGAAATGTAAATTAAAATTAAATATGAAACAAAAATGCCGCAGAGAAAAAATTCTATTTCTGTGTGACAGTGAAACTATTTTGCCTAAAATACCCAGCCTAAATTGTTTACAAAATTATTTGTTGTAATTGTTTTTTAAATTTGAGTTAATTAAACTAAAAAAAAAAGATTCCATTTCCGTGAAGCTATTGAATGAAATAAATACTTTAATTAGGGGTTCAAATACAAATAACGTAGTTTTAATTATATGTAGGAAACATGTTTCATTGGTTTTCACGATTGGGTTAAGCTTGAACTGTTAATGCTCAGTGAATCCCCTTAAAACTAGACTATGAGTAGACTAGATCTTTCATTGGTATGGACGCCCAGTACTCAATACATGTACAATAAAAATTACACACCCAAAGATACTAGACTAATTGTGTTATAAAAAACCATAATTACATTTTACCTTCCGAAATATTCCAAAAATCGACTCAGAATCGACGAGAATTTTATGTTTTTTAAAGATATATTTAGCAGTGCGTAATTAAATTTACAAAACATATTAACTGAAAGAATAAACTGAAATAGAATAAATGAAGGATATGATTTTTAATTTATTATTTTAATAGGTGATATATAGAACAAATTAAGAAAGCAAAGTCATGACTGAAAATTATTACACAAATATGACAATGCGTATGAGAGGGGAGAAGTGCTAAGGTCTATTAGCCTTGTTAGTCGGAGCATTTTTTTTATGTTTAAAATTTTAAATCTATGGTAATTTTTAGAGAAAGTAGCCATATTTTATTATTATATTATTTAATCGTTCATCGGAAATTGCAAACAATCGTAGATAGTAGTTATAAGTGGCAGCGTCCCCAAAAATCCAGATAACAACTATTTATTTATGATTGAATTGAATATGTAAAAGATAAATATCCTTTTTGTGGTTGAATGCTAGGGGGTGCTAATTCAGTGACTGAGCCATGGGCAACGCGCTGGAATAAGCACCCCCTTGGAACAGGGGGGTGTTAATTCAGGGCCTCGACCATGTTCATGCGCTGATTTAGCACCCCCTTGTAGTCGGGGGGTGCTAATTCCGTGCCTGGTCTCCCTGTCCGTGCGCTGAATTAGCACCCCCCCTGCCGTGACGTCAGAGCCCGAGGGGGTGCTTATTCCAGGGTGGTGCTAAAGCAGCGTCCCCATCTTTACCAGGGCTCGCCAAAGCTAAGTACGGCCGTGGTAAATTGGCCGCGCCGCGCCGCGTGCCTGGGCTCAACAGGAATGGGTTTATTCCCCACCACCCATCCCTAAAATGTGGATTGAATTTAAAAGGTAATCGGTTATTCATTCGACTGAAATAAACCGATTAAACGAACAAAAATAACTGACTGGTTAGTCGGTTATAAAATCCATTCGGTTATCCCATCACTGTAGAAGGGATGGTTGTTAATAGCAAGGATCGGACGATGTATTTTGGTGTAAGATATTTCCAGTGGCAAGTGGGCATCTTTTTAAATATACTAATTTTTATTTAATATAATATATTATTAATTAAAAATATTTTTATAAAAAGGGAAAAAAGATTCAAAAAATTTTCCTTTTTTTTCGAAAAATTTTAAATGTATAATAATTTCCCCAATTTTAAAAAAAAGAAGCCTTTTTAAATAAAAAATAAAAAAACCAGAAATTTGCATATCTAGAAAGTTTTTTTAACCCGGTCATTAGAAACAAAACATTTTTAAAAGTAATTTTTTTTGATACCCCTTTCCGTAATCCAAGGATGTTTAAAATTTTTTTATGAAGGGAATAATTTTTAAAAGGTTTTTATTAAAATTACCGGGAATGCCTTTTCCCCCTTTGTTTTCGGGGGGAAAAACCGGGGGTTTTTTTCGGAAAAAAAAACCGGGGGTTTTTTCCCTTCCCCTTTGTTTTAAATTAAAGGGTGGGCAAAGGGTTTTTTTCCTTTTCCCCCCTTTGGCCAAAAGAACCCAAAAGGTAAATTGGGGCGGTGTTTTAAAAAGAAGAATTAAAAAAACCTAAAAAGGGGAATTTAATGTTCCTTTCATCGCCTAATACGTTTTTAAAAAATAAAAACGTAAAATCCTGGAAAACCCAAAAAAAAAAAAAATTTTTTTAAAAAAAAACCCACATTGTTTTGGTTTTTTTCCCAAAAATCAGTTTTATTGAAAAATTTTTATTTTTTAATTAAAATTATTTATTTTTTATAATTTTTTAAAAAAAAATTGATGGAATTTTTTTCAATTTTTTAAAAACCGGAATAAATATTCGGCGAGGTTTATTTAAATTTTGTTTTTTTAAAAAATCGGTCTTCAAAAACGCCCCCAAAAACCCCTTTTTTTGGATAACGGTAGAATTCTGTACTAATTTCCCTTCCCCGCCCCGATATATTAAAGTAAATTAAATGATTTGGCTAATTTTTTATTTTATATTATATTTTCTAAAACTCTTTAAAGTTAAAAAATTATATTTACAAGGATAAAAATTTCTTTTTTTTAAAATTTTTAAAAAAATTTTTTTAAAAATTGGTTAAAAAAAATTCCAAAATTTGGCCAAAAGGGCATATTTTTAAAATAATTTAGTTATTTTAAATATTCGTAAATAAACGGAAGCGAAGTGTTTTTCACCCCCCTCTTTTAAAAAAATAATAAGATTTTTATTTCCGGGGTGGAGGCAAGGCCTATCCCTTAACCGGGCCCCAAAATTTGGTTTTTTTTAAAAAAAAATTTGGGGGGCGGAGGTTTGAAGGGGAGGATTTCACTTTTAATAAAGGGAAAGGGGGACGTTTTTATTTATCGGGGTTAAGTTTTAAGAAAAATTGGCCAGACGATTTTAAAACCAGGGTAATTTTTTAATTGGGTGGTTTTTTTCCCCCCCCCCGTTTTTAAAGTCTTTGCTTTTTTCTTTTTGAACGTTTAAGGGGGAAAATTTACTTTATCAAAAACGTTTTTTTACCGTATTTAAAATTTTTTTTAACCAAAAATTTTGCGTAAAAGTTTTCCCCCCCCTTTAAAAAAAAAAGGGAAACTTTTTTTTTTTTAATTTTTTTCTTTTAAATGTTTTAATTTAAAAATAATTTTTTAAATTTTTTTTTTTCCCCGTTTTGGGAAGGGGCCCCAAATTAAATTGGGGTTTTGGGGGGGAAAATTTTTAAAATGATTGTTCAAAAAAAATTTTAAATTATTGGCCAGTTTTAAATTTTTTTAAATTTGGTTTCCCTTTTTAAAAACGGGCCCCGGGGGAAAATTCAAACCCAATGGGGGGAAAAACGCCCGCAAAAAAAAAGGGGAAAAGGTAAAACCCCAAAAAAAAAAGGGGTAAAACCAAAAAAACCCAAAACCCGGGTTTTTGGGGCCCCCTAAAAAACCAAAAAGGAAAAAACAAAAAGGGCCAAAAAACCCGGGGAAAAAATCCCCAAAAGGGGGGGGCGGGGGAAAAAAAGGGAACCCCTTTTAAAAGGAATAAAAAAAGGGAAAGCCCCAAAGGGCCCCCCTCTTTTTTTTTTTTTTCCCCCTTTGTCTTCTTTTTTTTTTTTTTTAAACCCCTTTTTTTTTTGTTTTTTTTTTTTTTTTTCCCCTTTTTTTTCCCCCTTTTTTTTTTTTTTTTTGTCCCGGGGGGCCCCCCCAAAAAAAAAAACCTTCCCTTTCCCCAAAAAAAAACCCCCCCCCTTTTTTTCCACCCTTTCCCCCCCTTTTTTCCTTTTTGCCCCTTTTTCCCCCCTTTTTTTAAAAATTACCCTTTGTTTTTTTTTTTTTTTAAAAATTGTGGGTATAACCAGTATTCAAACTGTAATGATAGCTTGAATACTTATTTGTAGTCGCTTATAAACGGTGCAAAATGACTTCCTATCAAAAACGTTTAAAATATATATTAAAATTGTACTTTAATCCAAAACTTTGTCGTAGGAAGTATTTTCCCTGCCCAATAATAAAAAAGTTCCTAGCTTACTCCTTTTTTATGTTTTTAATGGTGTTCAAAATAAGTTAGATTATAAGTTTGAAATTCACTAAAATAAATTACAATAAACATGTTATTGTTAAAAATCCACCCAGTTAAAAGCACCAACTTATTCAGTTAATGACTATAGAAATTAGAAATGTTATGTTCAGAAATAAATATATCGGCGCAGGTTTATTTAATATATGTTTGTTTAAAACAGAGCGGCTCATTCAAATTGCCCGCCTCAATAGATCGCCAGTTATTTGTGATGGAATCGGTGATCGCCAAGGTTCTGCTATCCATCTCTGCGCGCCTGATACTCGAAACATTGAAACGCTGCCTTATCTTGGCTCAATATCTATTGGTTAGTTGAATATTCATAACTCCGTTCTTGATTGGCTATATTTTTGTAATGGGCGGAGTTGTGTCGGCTGTTTCTTTATGGGCGGAGTTATGCCGGGCCACCATTTGGTCGCTTGGGTGGACCCCGTTTTCGAGAGCTTTGATCTTCACAGGACATTTAAAAACCTACTTTATTAATTAATTGTGTAGAGTATGAAAATGTTCGGTGCATAAATGGGCAAGTAATATAAAATCAAACGTTTAAACCTCTTCATAGGACACTCTGTACATACTTTTTAGAAATATGGCAAATTCAAATATACAAATGGGACATCATATTTCTATTAGGAATGCAATTAAGGTGCTATGTTTTAGTTTAGGTTGTAGCTGGCAACGAGGGAGGACTCATTAATAATTGTGCATCCTGGACTTTTCATGAATGTGAAAATTAATAACTTTTAAAGATGTCTCAATATTTTTCGCATTCATTCTGTTCATAACCAGCAGAACGTTCTATTGGATTTTCCTTCTTCGTCAAAGTTCCATATGCAAAACTTTCTACCGATTTGTGGCAGTGTCCTCATAGTAGAAAAGTAAATTAAAATTGTATTGTGATTCTGGATTACCGTAGCGATGGACGGTGGTTTTGATTATGTAAAAAGCCTGTAAATATAATAAAATAAAGTTTCTTTCATCTTGCTATAGTTTTTGTCTTAGATCTAAACGATTTACAACTACCTTTTGCGTACATATATATTAATCCTGACCGGCTACTCCATTTCGGAAAAATGTAAAAAAATATAAAATTAGGGTTAAAAATGTATGAATCTAGTTTCTTACTTCTAAATGTATTTTACATTATTTAAATTAATACTAGAGAAAATAATAGGAATTTGAAGGTGGTAGGAGATATGTGATATTGAAATCAGAGTATTGTCTTCTTGAATTTTTAAGTTATAGTTGTAGTATTTTAAAGAGCTAATTAGAATAAAAATAAGTGCATTTGTTTTATTCGTTTTGTTACAATTGGTGTTCCATTATGGATATATTTTAAAACCCGAACCGCATGAGGAACCAAGGCAGGAGGACGGTTAGAGAGCCAGAGAGAGCACAGCGGGCTGCGGGTCTCGAGAGCCATTGTCGGCTGTGAATGCCGTGATTAGTGTAATAGTCGCCGAGTGTACTCCAGACTGCCGCTGTGTGTTCCGGCACCATGTCCGAGAGAGCGCAAACTTGCTACAATACATCCTCCGGAGCACTTACATCAATAATCTCACTCTCTTGCGCACGGGATTGTTCTATAAAACTCGGAATACACTACGAGTTAAAACCAACGACATGAACTGCGATAAATATGTTATAAAAACTGTTCTTGTTTGTACCACTCAATTAATCTTATCTTGACCCTTTTCTTCCTAGTACTTAATAATGAATCGTTCAACTTTCACATTAAATCGAACACTGATCGCCATTCTACAACCATTTTCAAAATCAATTACAGTCCGGTTTCGACTTCTCACTCTTATCAGATGATCCCACACATCCCTCAAGTAAAGTAAAATTCAAAATAATAGAAATTAATCCATCTAAATCTAACGTTCCTGTACAATTAGTTTATAATAACTGAGGGAATGTGCTATAAAAGTAGTCTGTTCTTCAGTATCTTGTAATACTTAATAATATAGACGTTACATATGGAAGTATTAAATACATATGTTAAATTGGACTACAAAAAGTGCCTACATATCTCAAATTTTAGTAAAAAATACTAAAAGTGACATTTTGGATCGAATATGATATAGCATCCTTGATTGGTTCTCCGAATATTTTTCCTGTGCGTCCCAAATGTGTATTTCAACTGCAAGCCTTAGCCTTGTCAGACGATATTCCTGTTGGTATTATTACTTATTACATTTTTAGACATTTTTTATTTTTAAGTTGAAAAAGATCGCTGGTCAATCAGATTTTAAATTAGATCAGATATAAAGTCAGATCCTTATATTTAGCGGCCAGTCTCTGTTATAACGGCAACGTGGTATGGAAAGGCTCTTTCACTAACGTGGTCGTTTGTTGCGATTACTGCTGGGTTTTTAGGCTGAAAATTAAAAAGTAAAAAAATAATGAATGTTTTAAACTTGATAAAAGATTTTGGACCACTGGACTGTAATTTTGAAGTTGTAATATAACCAATGAAATTTGTAATAAATACATGTAATAGATAGGAAAAAAACATTTACAAATATCTTCGATTGAAGAAATATTTGTGTACCTAATCCTAAAATAAATGTAAAGACTGACAATAAAAAACCAGATTTTGGCGAAATGTTACATGGAAATACTCTTGGGCAAGAGGGAAAGGTAATGTTTTGAAAAGTATATGGGTTATATTTATTATTTAATTTGTATTAAACCAATAATTAACTCTAAACCCTTATGTTTACTGGTCTCGTAAAAGTTACTGTGCTTGAGCGTAATTTTAGTTTCTCTTAGTTTATGTAAACTACGTATTTTATCTTCTCAATGTACATTGTTCCAATCCTTAGCTGCTAGTGAAAAGAAAAAACCTCTTATTGGATGTTGGATGGTTAAATCTACATTATAAGATTTTGTATTGTTCCATTGTTCAACTGTACAAATTTTCAATAAATCTTACCTTTCTTTTGGAGCCCTAGCTTCGCCACTGCTTTAATGCATGTCGAAGAATTAAAGTCTTTTGAAATCAATAATAAGTACAAAATTATGAATTCTTTTATTTTTCAGCACTCACTACACTCCATAGTTATTCATTTATAGCCATCCGAATTTTATAGGATTTTAGACATTTTTATATTACAGTCCTGATCCCTGTTTTACTTTGTACACAAACTACTGAAGCATACATTGGAATATTTTAAAATATAGTCCAGAAGAGCAATTCTTAAGAAACTATCCTACTCCGTATACATGACTTGGAATAAATTCATATTCGTACCAATTTAA
Source organism: Homalodisca vitripennis (assembly GCF_021130785.1). NCBI lineage: Eukaryota > Metazoa > Arthropoda > Insecta > Hemiptera > Cicadellidae > Homalodisca > Homalodisca vitripennis. The sequence continues at coordinate 29,927 of NW_025781064.1, read as the reverse complement.
CAAGAAATAAATTCGACGTGATTATGGAAATAAATTCTAACGAAGAATAAAAACGTTGTATAGAAAAGATTTAATTCTTGTATTATCGGCTACTCAAGGTGTGAATTATCAGTATATTTTCATTTTTCTCAATATTCCGAAGATATTTTAGGCTAATTAGATTTGTAGTTCTTCCTACCATGCTCATACAAAACAAAAACAGAGGCCAGTAACCTTAATTATAGCAGTTATTTGAGTATAAAACGTGCTATTTGGTAAATCACGTTTATGCTACATATTTTAAGGGATTTTTCTGATTTTTTGAACTCTTTCCGAAATAAACACACATGATAATTGGTAGTTATGATCAATGAATGAATTTTACAACTTTCCAATCGCCAAATTAAATATTTGAAATGAAAATATTGCTAAGCAGTATAAATTTACCGCTATTGTTCGTTTAAAAATGAGTTCAGGAGTTTATAATGACAATTTCTATAAATAGACTGGAGTATATACCTTTCTACTTACAATAATTAATTATTACGTCACCAACATACTCGATTTTTCCTATGAGGAGTAAGTCTGCAGTGTACGCTATCCCATGAATTTAAATCTCTTATATTGTGTTTAAATCACTTAAATATGATTACTGCTGTGAATATCGAATTATGATACGACAATAGCGGTCACAGTTTGTCGCCCGGAGAGGGCTGCCCAGATGTGTTGGTGTGTGAAGACCGCCCGCAGTGCAGGATAACGCGGGTTCGTCCTGGTCCTGGGGCAGGAGAGAGGGGAGACTGGATACTATCAATGTTTTCAGTTACTGCATTTTGTTTAAAAGTATGGGGAAATAAAAAATAGAAGCAAATTGAAAAGTTAACTGGAATACAGATGTTTCCCAAAGTTGAAAAAGTCAGAAATTATTATATCTGAGACTTACTGTTCTTTAATAACTACGCCGAGTTATTTATTACCGTTCTTAAATCATTGTTAATATTATTGTTGATTATGTAATCCAAAAATTAAATCCAGTAATTAATATGTATTTAAGCTTGTAACGTAAAGACCATCTTATGGCATTACTGGGTTAGTTATCTAATATGAGACGATGTCGATTTATATTCTTTCAATTTAAGTTTCACATGACTTGTTATATTTTTCGATGTCTAAATGCAGGACTAGTGTAGTGTAAATAAAGCAAATGTCTATTATTTCTGGCAATACTTCAGCCAATGTATAGATTTACAATATGACACAATAAATGAGTCTGTACAGCTTTTATCAACAAATGTGTACACAACCGTATAAATCTGGGTTTAAAAAGTTGATTTTGGATTTATAAACTTATAATTTCATATTAATTTTAGTTCATGGTAATAAATTTACGAAAGCCTAATTTATAATGAAATCGGTTAAAAATGTATTACAAACCTTTAGTGTTTTATCCTAAAATCTTGTTTTTGCCTCTATGTAACCTTCGTTCAGTCTACAGACTAAACTGTTTAACCGATGACCGGGTTGGATTATTTTATTTCCCATTTTAGTCTTTATGTTTTTTTTAGTCCCAATGCAAATAATTTATCAATTGAATAATTTATTTCATGGTTATGTTCAGCCTTCTGAGAAACCAGTCTTACATTTAAAATGTTTCTATGTACATAATTTGTTGTATTTTTGTGTTTTTGATGAGACATATTTGGAATGTTTATAAAACCATATATGCTCGACCAAAAGAAAGCCGAATTTGTGGAAGTATGGTCTACTCTTTAAACTCCATATACTTAAAATTTTAGATAATAAGAGTACATTTCTTGAGCATTTACTATTCAGTTAAATGCTTAGCCGAATGAAATAAACTTTATAGAAATTGGCTCTAATCTATGGACTACAAATACTTCAGGCTCCTGAGCTTGGTATTACAACCATATATTTAACCATTACTGGTGCTAATGATTTGTAGGGGGAGGGGGTTGTAGTTATAAATGAAAGTTTATTCCAAATAATGCATACTGTCTCTTCCTTACACGTGTTATGTGATAGGCAATAATAGATGCTTGACTTGTAAGGTCCTTTAGCAGGTGTTGTGAATTTAAAATTGCAATTAAATTTTATAGTAATACTTTCATATTAGTGAAAAAAATAATGTGTCGTAACATCCAAAATATTTCCAACACTTTGTAAACACTTTTCGTTGATGAACTTGTTTTACTCATTAATAGCAATAATAACAATGGAAATTTACAACACTAAAAACATTTTAATGGCTCATTAAAAAATATTTTAAGATAATAATAAATCAATAAACGGTTTACATGTAAAATTTTTTTTAATGGTTTTAAAATTATATACAAACAACCCAACATATTCTAACCAAACCCATAAACTTTTTTTTTCTAATTTTATTCTAATTTTGTTCTGTTTTGGTCAACCATTTGAAACTGTTAAAAATACTTGCACAGAAGACAATATTTGTACATATGTATTTTTTAACTTGAATTTTAAAACTATGTGACATAAATGTATGTTTGAAGGTTTTGCGATTTTAACATGGGGAACTGTTTTTGTCATAATCTGTACATAAAATGTACATAAAATATAACGTAACTCATTAATATCTTTTTTTGCTTGCAATTTAAGAGAGTTCTCTAGTTTCTTTATTATAGGTCTTCCTTAATTATCCTCTCGTTACACATTTTGGATACCACATCAGGTTCACCTGTATAGATTGTAGGTAGATTATAATTAATCAATAAATTGGTTAGGGAACTTCTTACAGAGCAATTTTTAATAGGTTTTACATTATATCCTAGGCTGTTACAGTTTAATCCCAAACATTTTGAATTAATAATTAAATATTGTAATAATTATGTTCAATCATTGCGAAGAATGTCGATAAGAATTTTAGTATAGGACGGGCAATTAAAGATTAAATACACATTTTTTAAGCAATTTGAATGCTTTTAAGTCTAGTAGGGAGAACGCTTGACTTGCGATTTTCAAGTACAAGTAAATCGCTATACAGAAGATAACATACATATCTGACATTATATTTATTGGTTATTCAAACAGTGGATATTATTAAAAAAAAAAAGAATTCCTTCAGATTTATGAAAATTATCCAGTACTGTGGGCTCCTCTTCAAAGAGTAACATTGAAAGCTCTCTCAAGTGCTCCACTTGCATTCAAGCTTGCAGAAATCGTTTATTTTATTTTAATGTTTTATAAACCCTAACTTGAGCTACTCGACTCGCGTAAACTGTAATCAAGGAACTTGACTACATTGGTTTGTTGATGGATACGTCTCTTCGGAAATAAACATGTGACTCGGTGCGCACTCATGGAGATAGAAACATTACTCTTCTTCTGATTGTTTGCCCAATCTGCAGGATAACTCGATAACGGATTCAATCATCGAGTTGAAGTTCTAGATGAAATTTATTTCTCGATATGCGAGATCTTGTTCTGTGATGATGCATGTGCAACAATGGAATTTGGCTGACCATTAGCTAAGTCTATCATTCATGGGTTGATGTAATCCCATCTTGATCACAGATTGATTATTGTTGAATGTGGCCCAAACAATAATAATTATTGTAACACCCATAACTGAATGAGTACTTACCACACTATCTAGTGACAATATAGTGTACTAACTGACGCTGTGTCACCGTCAAGTTCCGCTGTCTGGCGTCGCGGCGCGAAACTAAGCTATCGATCTGCGTCCCGACGTCAATGGTACTGCCATCTCTCGCCACTTTTACTAAACATGCCGTCGTTGCGCGCGCTCGTTTCAAAATTCCTTATTTATACTAAACACCATGCGTACAGTCTAACATTTATTTATTTGTTTCTAGATACATTTAGTTATATATAATGGATTAGTGAAAAATGTGGAATTAAAATGCCTATCAGTTGTATAACCCATACAGATGTAATGCACTACGTTTAGTTCATGATACTTAAATGTAAAATCTGTAACATACAATATAAACTACACATTTTCTAGAAATGTTTTAAGACTTTGACAATCGTATTGTGAGTCCTACGAAACACTCAGAACGTTTTCCTGACTAATGTTTAAGCATTTATGGAAATGGTAAAAAACAATATCAATAATACCAAGTTTTATGCTAAACGTAATTGCAGACATGCTCTGAGTAAAACGACCTCACGAGTACGGAGAGAGGTTTGATAAAAACCTAAAATCTGAAAAGCTCAGATTTTTATATATACCCTAAGACGTATCTCAAAACTATTCAGAAAACTTTGATGTTATATTTATAACACTACATTTTAATCTTGTTGATTAATACGGTATAATACAGAACTTTAAGTTTGTCATAAAACATCGGAAATCTTCAAATCCTAAAAATTGAGAGAAGTCAGTATTCAAGAAAATTTAGAACATTTCTTATGAAGGGTTTTCTATAACTTTCAGAATGATGAGAAATTGAGTTCAGTTTGAATTTCAATTGCGTCTGCAACGTTTGACTGAACACTGGAAATATGGACAGATTTATAAAAGGATTCGAGTAATATTAGAAGGTCGATACTCAGAAGCCCCAGGCTACGATTTTACTGTACAGTAAATGTTACACTACACATCTTCCAGATCGTTTACCTGGGGCTCAGAGGTTTACTGCTGCATCAAAACAGTTCACAATGTGATACTGTGCTCTACACTATTTGTTTGGCACAAAGAGGGTTTTTACGATTGTATTGTTTCTTTTGAATGATTTTATATAATAGTATCAAATTAGAAAATCAAATCAAAAGATACTGATTAGACACTGAGAACGTCAATTATAAATGCAAAACCGGCCAATAGAAAACGGTTATTACAAATGGTTTTTGAAGAAAATCTTATGCAGTTTACAGTCTTCCAAAAGTAGCAATTTGAAGGTAGTGAAGTATTTTACTTTTATTTCGTGATATATTAAATTATAAGAGTTAATTTGCTAAACTTACACATTTTTGTAGACAATCTAGAGATTTATAACATTTGAAATACATTTCAAAAAGGATTTATTTTTTAACACTAGCTGCATGGTAATTTTAATTGTTTTAAATAAAAATGCATGTACGTAAGTGCGCATTTCCAAAGTATACATAGTTACAAATCATACTGAATATTATGTGACTTTTTATAAGACCCGAGAGTTGTAGAAACCCATTTCCAAGTCATCTAATAACAAAATATAGGGATTCACACAGTTAGCTAGGGTATTACCAATAATACTGTTTACATATGAACCACTATTGTCTAAAAACGAGTTTTTAATTTTATAAAAGGCCTCTAACTTAACTTTCAATAATGACACTTTTCCCAAAGTACAGAAGTGGTAATTAATTTCATACAACAATTAAATTTTGATTGTGCTTCTGTAGAAAATTTTGCAGCCAAAATTATTCACATGTTTCGAAATACCTTATTTTAAAACTGCGGATGTTGATTGTTTGAATATATGAGTAACTTGAAAACGTTGACTTATAAACAATAAATAAAATTAATAATGTATCTTATACACCAATAGACCGACCAGTATAATCACGAGCGATATACTACTAATGTTTTTTCAAGAGCTTTTACGGAGGTTTCCAGGTAATGCGTTAACTCTTCATGATACAAGCCAATTAAAGGATCAGTTTCCCATGGCTTTGAACTAACCACAGAATGATACGCCCTGTTCTTTCCAATTTTAATAAAAGACGGGCACTCAAAATTAAAACCTATAGTTTAATAAGATACTACCAAATTGTTTCTGGAGAAGAATGGTTTACGTGCTCCTTCAAAAGGCTGTTATTAAAATGCTGCAATGTAAGCAGTCCCATAAATATACATTCAGATAGCATAAAACAATAAAACCAAGCCACATTTCCAATATGTATTTTTTCATTTATATTCCTTTTAACGTCTATACGTTAAACTTGAAAATAACATAACCATGAAATTCGTAACCATGAAAAAATAACCATGAAACATAAACATGAAAAATTTACATATTTTTGTTAGCTCTGCTACAAAATGCAAACCTAATGTGAATTTTTTTTATTAAAGTAATCCAGCCAAGATGTTTTGAATTTCTAAAACCGGTCACGGATGAAAATCAATAGTTTAAGGTAGATGATTATGAATTAAGAAATATAGGTGAAATAAAATGCACCACAAGAGTGGAAACACGATATAAATTGCAATATGTACAATTTTGGATATCAAAACTTTATTGGATATCATCTTCTCAATTAAGACAAATCCAAACGTCTAGACCTTAAAGCATGTATAGGGTACTTCGTACCAGAGCAGACAATGTTAGGTGGAACGTAACGAACATTCTTGGGTCTAGCTTGCCTCTAGAGAGGTTCTCTTTGTTGACACGGAGTCGCACAAATGTGAGTCCAATAATATTATACTACAGTCTCATAAATAATTCTGATTCAAATGCACTAGAATTGAGTTAATTGTCACAATGTATTGAAATGTATACGTCCTCTATCGGGTGGCACAGAAGTTCCACCATCTCACATCTTAAGATACTCTCATTCCTTTGAGATTGAAAATTTAATAAGTCTCTATAAAGAATGTATAGAATTAACAGCGGACGTTTTGATAAATTTTAAAATTACTGATTACTCCTTAGAGGGAGTGGATGGCAACTAAACAATGTTAAATGGGACGATACTAATGATGGATACCAAATAAAAAGATTTGAATGAAACAAAACCACATACAAGAAGGACTTCCAGTTATGACTAGTCTGTTCAAACAAATAAGTACTATTTAAAAAAACATCAAATTACAACCTCAGTTGGTACATTGGATGAATCATGACTTGGAAAATTTGGTTTTATATTCCAGACATTTAATTTTTATCATCATTAATATTTTATCAAAATTAAGTGTCACACAATGATGTATTTTACCCGATCTTGTAAAACCACCTAACACATACTGTACTTGTAATAGTTGTAGCACGTACTGTACTTTCACCATCTTGGCCTTATTATCCTATTCCTATCTTTCTGAAGAAGAGTATGATCCCGAAATTATAATTCTTGAAAAATATTACTCAGAGAACCGTATTACGTGCTGTGAGACAGAACGATGTCTCTCTATAAAGTGACTGATTTCAAGAGAGTAATTTTTTATATCTATTTTTACGCACGGAACGATGACAAATGTCCCATAATACTATCAATTAAAACTGACTGAGCTTGCTGTGGTCAGTTTTCGTTACCTGAACGTTGTCATCTTATGCCAAAAGTAAAACATTAAGCACAATGGAATATTTCGTTTTTATCCTTTCTTTTCTATGTTCTGTTGTATATAGAATATACAAAAGAATGTTCTATATGTTTAAACTATACACAGTTTAGTTAAATTGTAGATTACTTTAATTTGATGAAGCCTTTCAAGTACATTATGTCCCCTAAGTGTTACATAACATAATTTATTATCCGCAATGTTTTATATGAACAGCATACCCTAATCCAATGGAGATCTCGGCCTCTCAAGTCAATGTATCATAGAGGTAACCTATCAGCCGAATATGATTGCTCTCATTTAAATAAAATATCTTGTTCCTTGGTATGGTCTCATGGATCAATTATACTCACCTTAGGCCTATATTCGTGCTACCTGCCATGTGAAAGATGTTAGATAATATTGTCAATTATATTCGTCAAGTGTTTTGAAAATAAGAAATCACTTCCAAAATGTCCATCTGGTTTGTATGAGGCTGGGAACAGAGACAACTCTAGCTTTTAGTCTGCTTTTTTATATTTATATTCCTAGTCATTTAACCCTAACCCCATCAGCGACTTTTTCTTGCACACAAAAATAAATTTCTTAAGATTCATTGATGATGTCATTACTTAGCTGAAATCTCACCTAAGCAATCGGCCGCAAAGTTATAAAAGTGGGTACGTCTCTTGCAAAAGCAGGAGGCGTTCCCCAGGGAACCTTCCTTAGACCACTTTTGAACACCTCGTATCTGACCGATTTTGTGAAGTATCTTTGCATGTTTATGCTGACGACTTTTAACTGTTTCTATTGTATGATCTAGAGATACCGATATCGGCTGTCGGAGGACTAGATGATGATCTTGAGTGCATAATTACATAGGCCATCAGGCACGATTCCAAGCTCAACATTTACAAGTGTGCTGTTATACATATAGCTGACTTTTTGAGGCAACTAAAACACGTCAATGTTCAAATAAAGTTTGGAGAAGTTATGTAAAACTTCCAATACTTGGAGTAAATTCTTGATGCAAGAAGGAACCGAACCAAGATTTTTAAGTCCCCTAGGCCCGTTCTATAAATATTTATAGTACAGACGATAGACAGGCAGACAAACGGACTGCCCATTGACCTTTTGACTTCAAAATCATATTTTTTCTCTTGGACGAAGAGTAACCTTTAAACCATGTTTCAGGACTCTAGGACCTTTCTATTAGAGTCATCGTACAGACAACGACACGAATTGAATAAAGCCCAGTCGGTTCTTTCATAATGTCTTGACAAGAGACTACAGCATTCTACACTATTTGTATATAGGCATTAGGAAAATATTGCATGATGAAATTATCGGAGCTAAGTAAAAGATAAATGATCGTCTACTATAATTGTAAATGTTTGATGGTCCAAAATAATTCATTTAGTGTTTTAAAGTAGGTTTAAAATGCTTTTCACGCGTTTAAATAAATTATTCATATATTGGTAATACACAATTCTAGGGATAATTTATATTAAAAAGAACTCACATATTATACACCCGGATTTAAAGGTGTCCTTTTGAGTCTGAAACAAATAAGGATTTTCCAAGAGGAAACTATATACCACATTCCAAGTCTGTAAGATCTTTCCATCAAGAACTATCGTATAGATTGACAGTCGGACAGATAGACACACGGTCAGACATTTTTAATGTTTTGAAACCCTAACAACATTTTTTCTTGGACTATGAGGAAGCTTTCCCATCAAAAGTAGTCGCACAGACGGACAAACAGAGGTATACAGTTTTCTTTGGGTCAAGAGAAACCTATGTACAAGTTTAAAGGATCTTTTTTTCAAGAGTTACCAAATAGGCAGACGTACAATAATACGATTTGTCTGTGTGATATAACTCTTGACACAAAGGTTCTAAAGACTAAGAAACTTTGTACACAGGTCTCATTGGTATAAGAAAAAGAACCATTTATTTTAGGACCAAAAATAAAAAAGGTCCGTCCGTGTCTGTCGCTCATATGTGCACTACTTATTTCGTTACGTTCTGTCGTGTCCTATGATACTCCGTTGATCGGTTTATTGTTGCTGTATGTTATATATATATATATATATAACAAATTTTGATAAAAATCCTTAGAAATCTACTTAATTATTGCTATTTTTCAGCTTAATAAAAAGATATTTTACTAAATAGTAAAACTTGGCAGATTCAAATTTTTGCTCTTTAAATATGGAGCGGAAAAAGATAGAGTGCCCGTACTGCAAAAAAGACATTTTCGAACATCACTATACTCGTCATTATAAGTCGAAAAATCATCTAAAAAATAAAGATATTTATGAAAAAGAACTAAATTATTTGAGGACTTTGGTTAAAGAAAATCAAATTGCCGATCACCAAAACATGTATAATATAGAAAAATTGCGTGAACTAAAGAAAAATTTTAAGGAAAGTAAAAAAGATCTCAATCTATTTAAAGATGAAAAAATTCAATCAATCGCTGAGAAATTGTCCATTGAAACAAACGATAAAACTAAGTCTGAAATGATCGAAGAAATTGACAAAACTCTTAATGAGAAAACCTGAAAATATCATTGATGTAGAAGTTTTTATCCTCAATACACGGTCTTTTCAAGCAATACATTTTAACAAATTTAAACGATAATTCCATGTCAATTTACAAATATCTATCAATTATGCGGTCAGAAATTAAGAGTTTAATCGAGAAATTTCAAGAAAATGTTAAAAATATGAAGGGTTATCTCTCTTTAGAATGCGAATACGAACGGAACTTTAGTGAACGGTGAAACACAAACTTGTCCAATGTACTTTACTATAAAAGCAGACGAAATCTTTGACATAAACGACTTTATTTCTAAACAATTTAATAAATTAACACATCGAGAACAGACAAATCATCCAAATCGAGGTTCTGGATGGACATTAAAACGCTGTAAACAACTGATTTTGAGCCTTAATAAACACGAATTTATGAACGCAGGATCATATATCGATTTACCAAAGAAAATCAAAGATAAGAAAGCTTGTATAAATATCAAAAATAAAGATGATTATTGCTTTATTTATTCTATCCGATGTGCTATTGAAAAACCCGAAAGAGACTGCGAAAGATCAAAACAATATGAAAAATTTGTAAATGACGAGATATTTTCAGGTTTCGAGTATCCAATGTCTTTAAAAGATATACAATTATTTGAAAAACGAAGCAGTAAAGCAAAGTATAATTATCCGAAAATGTCTGTAAATGTCTATAGTTTTGATGAAAAACTCAATATTGTTCCGTTGCAAATTTCAGAAGTTTATGACGCCAAATTAGAAATCAATTTATTGTATGTAAAACAAGATGAAAAATCTCATTATGTTTTGATAACAGATTTAAACAAACTTGTATTTTCTCAGTTATCTAAGTGTAAAAAATAAAAAATTTCTATGCAGAAGATGTTTAAGCCATTTCTACAAATCTGGAGATTTAACAGACCATTTAGAAATTTGTAAAAATCACGAAGTTTGTAAGCCAATTATGCCGTTTCCAGGTCAAACAACAACATTTATTAATTATCAAAAGAAATTTTCTCATCCTTACGTTATTTATATGGATTTTTGAAAGCATATTAGAGAAGATTCCCACATGCAAAAACAATCCGCAAAAGTCGACTACAACCAAGATTCAGAAGCACATTCCTTATGGTTTTACTCTATATTTAGTGTCTAATGTGACCAATCGTATGTACAAGCCGATATGTTATCGAGCAAAAAATGAAGAAGATTTGCCAAATGTTCCTGCAAAATTTGTTTGAAGAACTTAATAAATTATCGATATACATAGCTAAAAAGTATAATTCTAAGAATAAAATACCTATGAAATTGACTGAAGAAGAAGAAATTTCATACCAAAATGCAAACGTTTGTCATATTTGCGAATGTGATGGTTTTTGATAATCAAACAAGAAAAAAAAGTACGAGATCATTGTCATTTAAACAGGTAAATTTTAGAGGTTCAGCTCATTTATCTTGTAACTTGAATCTCAAATTTCCTCAAAATATTCCAGTTTTCTGTCACAATATGTCAAATTACGATTCTCATTTGTACATAAAAGAATTGGCAAAACAGTATGGTAATGTTGATTTGATCGCAAACACAGATGAGAAATATATAAATTATTCTGTAAATTCTGGATATGGATATGAGTTTGAAGATGATAAACCAAGAAAGTTCATCAAGTTTTCTTTCGTAGATACGTTCAGATTTATGGCATCGTCTATAGAAAAGTTAGCTAAAAACCTCAAAAAAGATGATTTCAAACATACAAATCATTTTTATACAAGATGGTCTGAACGCAATTCTAGATAGACAACCAAATGACGAAGAAGAAATCTTTAAAATTCTATCTGGAAAAGGAATATTTCCCTATGAATTTATCGACAGTATTGAAAAACTTGATTACACAGAAGAATTGAGAATTCAAGATTTCTATTCACTTTTGACAGATGAGAGCATATCTGAGAAAGATTTTCAACACTACTTAAATGTATGGAACAAATTAAAAGTAAAAAATCTAGGAAATTACTCCGATCTCTATAACATTCAAGATGTTCTATTGCTCGCTGATATCTTTGAAAATTTTAGGAATATTTGTTTGAATTGCTATAAACTTGATCCAGCACACTATCTAACAGCTCCCAGTCTTGCATGGGATGCTATGTTAAAATTAACGAATATAGAATTACAATTAATTAGTGATTATAATATGTATTTGATGATCGAAAAAGGTATTCGCGGAGGCATTTCTCAATGTATTAAACGATATGTGAAAGCAAATAACAAATATTTAAAAGATTTTGATAAGACAAAGCCCGAAAACTATTTGTTGTACGTCGATGCAAACAACCTTTATGGGTATGGACTTATGCAAAATTTACCATATAACGAAATCAAGTGGATGGATCCTAAAACGTATACAACAGCAGAATGGAAAGAAACAATTTTGGAACTCACTGGCGACGAAGATTATGGATATATTTTAGAAGTTGATCTTGAATATCCAACAAATTTGCATGAACATCACAAAGATTTACCTCTTGCTCCAGAACATTATAACAACAAACTTTGCACAACTCTTTTAAACAAAACAGAATATGTTGTTCATTCTAGAAATTTGAAATTCTATCTAGAACAAGGTATGATTTTAAAACATGTGAATAGGGTTATTGCGTTTGATCAGTAACCTTTCATGAAAGAATATATCGATTTTAATACTAGTATGAGAACCAAGGCTATAAGTGACTTTGAGAAGGACTTTTATAAGCTTATGAACAACTCGGTTTTTGGAAAATCGATGGAAAATGTAAGAAATAGATGTGTTATTAAACTAGGAAACGAAGAATTTTCAATGAAACAAGCTAAGAAAACGAATTTCAAATGTTTCAATATCTTTGACGACAACTGTATAGCGAGTCACATGTACAAACAAAAAGGTTAAATTTAACAAACCGATTTACATAGGATTTTCAGTTCTCGACCTCTCAAAAATTGCTAATGTACGAGTTTTATTACAACAAATTAAAGAAGTTTGATCCAGATTTGAATCTGTGTTACATGGATACAGACAGTTATTTCCTAGAATTGAAAACGAGATCCTTTTAAAATTATTAAAGAAAATATAGATGATTTCGATACGAGCGATTATCCAAAAGATCATGAATGTTTCACTACTAAAAATAAGAAGGTAATAGGGAAATTCAAAGACGAATTGAACGGCGAGATATTAGAAGAATTTTGTGGTTTAAGATCAAAGATGTACTCGTACAAATATCTAGACAAAAATCCAGTTAAGTGTAAAGGAATTAAGAGAAGCGTTGTAAATAAAACAATAAATATCGAAAACTTAAAGAGATGTTTGTTCGAAGATAAAGAAGAATTTAGGGAGATGACTGTAATAAAAAGCTATAAACATGAATTGTACACCGTCACTATAAACAAGTTAGCACTGAACGCTAAAGATGATAAGAGAATCGTTCTAGAAAATAAGATCGATACAGTACCTTATGGCTATAAAAATGAAGCAAAATCTGATATATTAGATGAGTTAAATAAACTTGGAAACTTTGACATGTAAATGGAAGATGATTTGATTCACTGCCACAAATGCAAGAAAAAACGAAAAATATAGATTCTAAAATCGTTCAAACTCAAAACGGATTGTATAGAATTGCAGCAAAATGTTCAAAATGTAAGACAAATAAGAGTAAATTTATAAAGAATCCAAATGAAAAAACAAGTAAAGAAAGAATCTAAGAATAAGGAAGAAATCGAGATTGAAGCTAGAGAAATTCATGCACCAGTACGAAAAAAGTTTAAAAAGAGAAAAATTATAACTTTAGGAATTGACGATTTATGGGCAGCAGATTTAGTTATAATGTCTAATTATTCGGATCAAAATGATGGATTCAAGTATATGTTAAATGTTATTGATACTTTCTCAAAATATGCTTGGTCAAGAGCTATCAAAAGAAAAAACGGCAAGGATGTTTCAAAAGCTTTCGAAGATATAGTAAAAGATGCCATAAGGATCAATCACAAACCTCCAAACCTACTTCATACAGATAAGGGTTTAGAGTTTAAAAATAAAGAATTTAATGATGTTTTGAGAAAATACGACATCAAGATTTATCATACTGAAAACGAAGAGAAATCAAGTATTGTAGAGAGATATAACAGAACTCAAAATGAGAGAATGAAAGTAATTTTTGAGATTAATAAAAACTTTAAATGGATCGATATTCTTCAAAAAATCGTAAAGAATTATAACGATACAGTTCACAGCACAATCAAAATGAAGCCCAAAGACGTAGATAAGGATGCAGAAAAAGGAGTTTTTAGAGACCGTTTTCAAGTATGTTCCACCTGAAATTCACACGAAAACTAAATTTAAAGTCAATGATCATGTAAGAATTGTTAGTAAAAAAACAACATTTTCGAACAAATATAAGAACAATTGGTCAAGAGAAATCTTTGTGATTTATCAAATTAATAACACAGATCCTGTAACTTATAGTATAAAAGATTTAAATAATGAAGAAATAACCGGAAAGTTTTATGAATATGAATTGAGAAAGTCAAAGATTTTTTCTATATAAATGGAGGCCCAAAAGAAATGTTCAATGTGCAAAGAATTAAAAGGTTTTTGAAGAATTTTATAAAGATAAGAATAGAAAAGATGGAATTATTTATAATTGTAAAGATTGTTATAGGAAGTATCATAAAGAGCTGTATGATAAAATAGAAAAATTAACTTTGGAAGAGAAAGAATGTCTTAAATGTAAAGAAACTAAAAAAATTTCAGAGTTTAATAGTGATCACTATAGTAGAGATAAGAAAGACTCATATTGTAAAGATTGTGTAAAGAAGAATCTTCATAGATTATATTATGAAGATACTCATTGTGAATGTGGAAGAATTATAAAATGGTTAAATAACTATGAAAAACATTTACAAACCAAATATCATAAGTTAAGAGTTTTTAATAAAATTTAGTAACATTTTCATCGTGTAATAATTTTTTCTATATAAATGGAGTCTCAAAAGAAATGTACAAAGTGTCAAGAAGAGAATAGAAAAGACTGTTATTGTAAGGAATTATATGTTAAAATGAACAAATTAACTTTAGAAGAGAAAAAGTGTTACTTTTGTAAAGAAATTAAAAATATTTCTGAATTTAATAACTGGCAGTATAGTAAAGATAGAAAAGATGCTTTTTGCAAAGATTGTGCTAAAAAAATTTTCAGCGAAAGTTATAAAAACGAAATGCCTTGTGAATATGAAAAAAAAATTCTACGATGGTTACCTAGTTATGCTAAACATTTACAAACAAAATATAATAAATCGAGAGTTTTTAGTAAAATTTAGAAACATTTTCATCGTGTAATTTAGATATTCTATAAATCAGTCGAGATTCTGCCATATTTGTAGTAAAATGATTTCCGTTGTATAAAATATTCAAAGATTCTTTCATTTGGTTATACAGATTGATAGAATTTGGTTCGTCATCAATGAACAAAATCTCTAATTCAGGATAATTTATTTTTAGATGTTTTAATCGGTTTGGTATTTCTCGTTTCTGAGCTCTGATAACGTAATAAGGCCATTCCCACATGTGATTCTTCTTAATTAACACAAAAACATGGTGTTTTTTTCTTATCAAAATCTTTACAAACAATATCTGGTTTCATCAATTCCAATTCGCACATTCTTTGATTCTCTATTATTTCCGTGATTTGATTTCATCTTTAATTTGCAAGTGTTTTACTTCGTCCTCTAAATATTTAATCTTGTTTTCAAGTTTGTACTCACCAAATTTTCTAATGGAGGGCAAAACTTCTTTTGTAACCCACTTTTGAAAGGTTTTTGCTTCTGATTTATGCGATCTCAGTATTAAAGAATAAAATCCAGATTCATTAACGAAAACAGTGTTAGGATGAAAGATTTTGAAAGGGTAAGCTATTCAATAGACTCCCCTTGTAATTCATGTCTTTTAAACGTTAATTTTCTCGTCATTATCAATATTATTTATGATCGTTTGCATAGTATTTTCATATTCTAGAATTTCTGCAACATCTTTAGCCTTAAACCAAATCATATTGTTTTCGTCTACAATCGTTAAGATATTTGTGTTATTGAATTTGAGTTGATTATTGAGTAGGCCTACAAGTGACTCCATTTAGATAGAAAAGAAATTTAACTAGTAATTTTTATTTCGAGAATAAAGTCCGGATTCATTAATGAAAATAGTGTTGTTTTGAAAGTTTGAAGGTAAGAACGATTCGTTCCCCTTGATTCATCATTCTTTCGACAATCTTAAATATATTGTTGTTTTACTCTCATTATTTAATAAATTTCCCTCAGAGTCTTGTATAGTTAGAACGATTTTTTGAATTCTTTTAATATTTTTTCTAATTGGAATATAATCGATTTCATTCGGTTTTTCACTGATTTTTGATCCATAAGCAACATTTGGGAAAAAAGTGTACAAAATTTCAGATTCTTTGTGTAAATGTTCGGTATGATTTTCAAAACTAGGTTCAACGAGATTACAATGTACTTCAATTACATCAAACGGTCTAAATTTTGGCGTTTTATTTCCTAAATATACCTGATTTGGCTCAATAGTTTCTTGAACAAACCCTAATAAATCTACAATAATTGCTGAAAACATTATTCTTACTGGTGATTTTATTTGAATTTTATTAGAGAGATAATTTTTTTGCATTTCAAACTTATTTTCGTCAAAGTTTAAAGATTTATCTGATTGTTTGAATGTTTTTAGATAATTTTTAAGGGAATTTTTTATTTGATCGAAAGTATAATATCCTTTGTTTAAACCATAATATTTTGTTATGTTCTTCTCACTAAATCCTATACAATAAGGAGAACTTTCACTAATATTTATTACAAAATTGTCAGAATAAAAACCGCTTAAACCGATAAAATAATTTGATTCTTCCTCTAAATGAATAGGATGTTCCAAGTTTAAAACTAATTGAGAGCTTTCTGAAGTCAACTTGAACAGCTTCATTTTCGCAAGCGTTGCTTCAAGATGAAAATCTTCTATTTAAATGGAGAAATTTTTAAAGCAAAAAGATCAGATAAAACTTCAAACGTTTGAAGAAAATAAGAAAGATCAACCAATCAGATTGTTAATTGTTGGTTCAAGTGGATGTGGAAAAACAACTTTATTATTGAATTTTATCTACAATAGGTTGATTCCTTATTCCAATTTGTATGTTTTTAGTAAATCTTTAGAACAAGACGCCTATAAAAAATTACAAGAAAGATTTGAAAATATTGAGAAAAACTTAAACAAAAAAATATCACATTTTTATAATGCTTCTGAGGACATAGTTCCGTTAAGCGAATGTAAACCCAATTCGTTAATCGTTTTCGATGATTGTATTTTAGAAAATCAAGACGTTATTAAGGAATATTTCGTAATGTCCCGTCACAAAAATATATCTTGTATCTATCTTTCCCAATGCTTTTCAAAGGTTGATAAACAAGTTATTAGAAATAATTTGAATATGTTGTGTGTTTTTAAGCAAGATGATCACTATTCGAGAAAAATTTACAACAATTATGTGGGATCTGATATGAGTTTTAACCACTTTAATGAATTATGTGATAAAATTTGGAAAGAAGACTACGGATTTTTAACAATTAATCTAACTTTGAAGCCTAAAAATGGTAAATATTTGAATAAATTTTCTAATATAAATGCTGTTCAGTGGTCTGACAAATCTACTTGATAAAATATTTGTTACAATTATTTTTACATTATCTTTACTTTTTATTTACATTATGAAAATAACAGAAAAACGGTAAATCTGTTCACGTTCCACGTTGTACGTTCCACGTTTTCACGTTTCGTGTTCACGTTCCACGTTTCGTGTTTACGTTACTCGTTCACGTTCTCGTTCACGTTCTCGTTCACGTTTTACGTTCCACGTTCACGTTTTTACGTTCCACGTTCACGTTTTTACGTTCCACGTTCACGTTTTTTACGTTCCACGTTCACGTTTTACGTTCCACGTTCACGTTTTTACGTTCCACGTTTCAAAATTTTCCTAAATAAATGGCGAACGTAACTTCTGAAGAAGCGAAAAAAACTTGATCAAATCGAAAAGAAATTAATCAAAGAATTTAAAGAACAGATTCGAATGGATGAAGAAGAACAAGAACTTATTCAAAAAATTAATCAACCTGTAACTTCTGCAATAAAAAATGTTGAGGGCAAAATTGAAAATGTTTTAAGTGATAATCAAAATTTAATGAATTTGGTTCCAGTTGTACGACAATTTGCTGATATTTCGATTCCAGAATCTGAAGTAGAAGAGTTTGAATTGCCAAAATTACCATCTTCAACACCATTTAGACCTAGAATCATTGAAGACTCTACCATAGTTGAACCAATAAGTCCTGGAACGACGGATATAATAATTGGTAAAATTGGTAAAAAATTCCTTCCTAGAGTAAAAGATGATAAATTTGGTTTGTATTGGGATAAAAAAAAGAAAAGTTTTATGATTGGAAATTTGCCCGTGAATTTTGAACATAATGATATCATTATTAAAGATAAAACATATAAAGGAACTCAAGGTTTATGGAGATTATTAACAGGCACTGATGTTCCAAAAGATAATTTATATTCTGAAGAAGATTTGAAAAAGTATACAGAAATTTTATGGGAATCTGACTCAATTTACAAAAATAATGATCCATCAACTAAGAAACCAAAGTCAAGTAAAGGTAAAAAATATCTCAATTTGATTAAACCAATTTGGGAAAAACGAATCGAAGGATCAGGTGTAAGAAAATACAATGATAATAAGATTGAGTACAGATATATCGACGATTTGACAAAACTCGATGGAATTATTAATTATATTTATGCTCAAGAGAAGGCTGGAAATAACAATTTTTTGAATGAAAAGAAAGCAATTAAAGATTTTATTTCGAACAAACTTGACGAAATGATTGAAAAACCTGATGGAATTAAATATTTAAAACGAATTTTGCCGGCAATAAGTTCATCTATGATTGAGGGTAGTGGACTTTTGAATGATTTTATCAACAATTTACCTTTTGAATTACACATACCAACTTATCAGTATCTGGGGCCTGGCACAAAACTCGAAAAAAGACTAAAAAGAGGAGATCCTGGTGTGAATAAATTAGATCAAGCTGCTATGGAACACGATATTTTTTATGCAAAACATAGAGACACAAATTCCAGACATATCGCAGATAAAGTTTTGCAAGATAAAGCAATGGATAGATTTTTATCAAAAGATGCTAGTTTAGGTGAAAGATTTGTTGCGCTTCCAACAGCTGGAGCAATGTTTTTGAAGAGAAAACTAGGAATGGGAATCGAAGAGAACTTGAAATTTTAACTATATAAATGGAGGTGAACGTAAACTTCAGCAAAAATCAGAAAGAAAAAATAAAATCCGCTTTTAAGAAGAAAATACCCGTTAGTATTCAATTTAAAATAGATCAACTAAAAAATGGCGAAGATAAGATATTTTTAACAAATAGACAATACAATAAACTCGAAAAACATAAGAAAAACAATAAAGGAACCAGAATAGAATTTTCTTATAATCAGTTGAAAGAACTTAAAAATGGTGGACTTTTGAAAGATTTATTAGATTTTGGAGAAAATATTCCAGTTGTTAAAAATGTTGTTCCTTATGTTCGTAAAGCTGCTCCAATCGTTAAAAAAGATGTGATTCCTATTGTTCGAAACATTTTAAATTGGTTAGATAAAGAGTTGGAAGATGTTACAGGATCTGGATTAGATGAAAAAACTTTGAATTACGTGAAATCAAACATTGAAAAAAAATTTGAAATCAAACCTTTAACATTCGGGGAATTGGAAGAAATCTGCAAAAATATTAAACATTTTAGAGGAATCTTCATGAGAGATACATTACCTGAAAAAGTTAAGAAATTTGAATGTGGAATTGTGAATTTAGACTCGATTATGGGAAGTGGAACGCATTGGATTTGTTATTATAAAAATGATAAGAATGCATGTTATTTTGATTCGTATGGAAGAATTGAGGACAAACCACCTATAGAATTGATTAAATATTTGAAAAAATCAAGCGTCTACTACAATGACTCTCAGATTCAAGACTATAAAGATCCCCCAATTTGTGGTCATTTATGTGTTTTTGTTTTGAATGAACTGAGTGATGGTAAAGATTTTAAAGAAGTTGTTAACAAATTATTACTTAATAAATATGGATTCACAAAATATTTTTGACGTATTTGGTACACAAATTATTCAAAATGTAGATAATAGTTTGAATTTTGATAGTTTGAGAAATGAGTTTGATAACAAGTTAGAAAATTTATTACAAAACCTTCCAGATTCAGATATGTTTGCTGTCGAGATTGAAGATTTTTAAAGCAGAATATGATAACAAACTTGCAAATTTCATGAGTTCAAATGAAGTTGCTGATAAAATAAAAACATTGAAAAAAGAATTTGAAGATGGTGCAAAAAAAATATTTACCAATTTAATGTCTCATATCGAAAAAGCTGATAAAATTACTGAAGCGATCAAAGTTGAAAAGAATTATGTTAGTTTGGCTAATAAGAAAAGAATTGTCGGTGTTCGACCTGGTATTGACAAACACGATGTTGTTGTTAAAGAACAAATTTTAAAACCTCTAAAATTATCAGAAAACATCGATATTGTTGATTTACATGATCCGAATGTTAAAAATGCCTTAGATTTTAAAGGAAAAAGAATTAGCAGTGTTAGTAAAGGAATTAATCCGTTTGATGTTGTTGTAATGATTCAATTAGAAGATCCTATTAAAATGTTTAATGAACTAAAACAAAATTACGAGAATCATAAACAGCATGTTAAAGATTTTACAACAGAAGTCTATGACAAGTTAGAAGCCAGAAATAGAAGATCAGTAGACGATGTTGGGGAAATTAATGAAAAACTTACTAAATTTAAAGAGTCTTTTGATAAGTTTAGTTTAGATGCTACGAAAACTTTTGAGAATATTGGTCATAAATTTGTTGAATACAATGATTCTTATGCTGACAAATTTCAAAAAATAGAAGAAAAACTTAATAAGTTCGAGGAAGATCTTACTGAAATAGGTATTCGCGTAGGGTTTTATGCATGATAAAATTTCCTTATATAAATGGCGCTCATATATTGTGTGAGGTGTAAGGCAAAAACTGAAACAAATGATATAAAATACTATGCAAACATCAATGGACTTAAAAGAGTTTCTGGAAAATGTGCTGAATGTAACGCTAAAAAGAGCCAATTTATAAAAACTTGAAATTTTTTCTTAATAAATAGAGATGGCGGGACATTACAGTGCTTTCGATCTTTTTATAATGCAACACGAAAGAGATTTGAAAAAAGAACATTGGGATGATATTTCTCAAAAATATGAATTATCCGAAGATATGATGAGATTATACGTAAACAAATTAAATTGGTATAACATTGCTAAATATCAAAATCTGTCCCCAGAGTTCATTCAAGAAAATATACATTATCAATTAAAAGATCATATGTCTGTTCTTTGTCTCTATCAACACTTGAGTCTAAAGTTTTTGGATGAAAATAAAGATACAGTTGATTGGAACAATATTATAGATAGCGGTTACTATCCTGTGCAGATTTTATTGAAATATGTGGCCGAAATTGCAAAATTTAAGGAAGAGAATCCTGAATATGACGAAGTAGATCATTAAAAATGACTAATCTTTTTAATTATTTTACTAAAATTTATATCTTTTCTTATAAAAACGTACATTAATTCGATGAAAAAATGATACATACATGATGTTTAAAATTTCTAAATTTTCTCTTATTAAATGGTGGACTACAGAAAGTATGCTAGTGATATTGAAAGGGCGGAGTTTTAAAAATTTCTATCCAATTAGTAAACAACATTTGAATGAACCGAATAAAAGAACTGAGTTTAATATTGATTTTGGAGATAACTTTTGCTCGTCTAACTTCCAGTTTTATATTTTCTGGAACTTTAACAAAACAAGATGGTCAAGCATATCTTGGAACTGATAATGTTAGATTAATCGATAATTTTATACCGTTTTTATTTTCTAAGATTGAAGTAAGAAAACACAATAAATTGATAGAAGAAGTCGAAAACTGTGGTCAATTAAGCACAATTAAAGGAACTATTTGTTATTCCAAAAGTGATGTATTTTCAAACAGTTTTGAATCAACTTTTAAATTTGGACAATTTGAAGCGGTCGGTGATTTAGCACATTTCGGCTTAGGATTTTTTGAAAATGTTACTATTCCGATCTATAAAGGAGGATTTTATCTAAGTTTTATAAGAGCAGAAGACGATGATGTGATTCTGAACACTGCAACTGGAAATGTTATGCCTGTTGATGGCAAAATTACAATTAACGAGTTTTTCATTAGAGTTCCGATGATTGATTACAAAACCACGAGTAAAATTCAGTTGATTGATGAAATTATAAAATCTCAAAACATCACGTTTAATTTTCTAGATTGGCAATGTATTGAGCAAAAAGGTATTTCCGGAACAACTTATTCGTTCGATATCACAAATATTTATAGAAATATCTTCAATCCCAAGTTCGTTATCATTGGTTTTCAAACAGATAGACAGAATAATCAAGAAAAAAATCCTTCAAAGTTCGATAGTTTGAATGTGAAAAATATCAGAGTAAAATTGAATGGTTCTTATTATCCAGATGAATTACAAAATTTAAAACATTTCCGGTGGTCTTTTCAGAATCATGTATCAGATGTATCAAGATTTTAAGAAAGTTTACTACAAAAATATGGAAATGTATTACAACCCCAAAGAATTTATAGCAAATAGACCCATTTATGTCATTGATACAACAAAGAGTTTGACAAATATTTCTAGTTCAAAGAACGATATAATTATCAATATGGATTTTCAAAATGCTGTTACAAACGCGATTTGTTATGTGGTTGTGGTTTCTGAGAAATTTTTATCATATGACGTGATTAAGAACGATATTAGAGAAATTCAGTAGTTAATGATGTTCATATTGTTCTCTTTCATTCCTTCTAAAACTTCAAAAAATATACTCTTTCGCTGATGAAAAATCTCGATTTCTTCCGGAATAATCTTTGTAATCATAAACAAAATATCCTAAATAGTTGTACAATAGAAATGAAATTATTTCTTTTTATCTCGGTAGTTGAAATATAAACATAAACATTTGCGCTGAAAAATTTATATCTCGGCAGGACTTAGTTCCATAGCTTCCATTTATTCTTTTTGTAAAAATGGAAGAGTATAATGCCAACTGTTACAAGTGTTATAATAGAGGAGAAATTATTGATAAAAGATTAGTTTGTAGAGATTGTAATTTAATTTTGTACGAAAGACCTAAGCCTAAGAAATTTTCGAAATAAATTAACATATTTGAATAACCTGCTTAGAAAATTACAATATGGAGACAAGAAGCAAACACATTTTGTTACAGAATTTAGAAAACAGAACAAAAATTTTTACTTATCTCTTGGAACCGTTGACAAAATTATTTTCCTTTTCAAAGAATACATTAGGTTTGTAGGTTTAAATACACACGTTTATTATGAGAAGATTTTACCTATAATCTTTCACTATTTGGACATTGAATTTGACTACGATTTTAAACCTGAAATCTTTGATGATTTTATAGTACATTTGGAGAAAGTAAATGAAGAACCTCGTGAAAAGAATGCGGTTTTACTCACATTCTCCCCGACTTCTCGAGTGATTGTTAGCAAATTTCATTATTTCCGTTTATAGATTTTTTATTAAGATTTCTGGATTTTTTTCATTAAAACAGCTTAAGAAATTAGAAGCAAACATTGAACAGTAAAACAGCTAAAGATTCGGTTATTTAACATTCGTGCTTTCCTGTTATATTTCTTAGATTTGTTTATTGTTCAATGGGACAGTATTTTACATTGATTTTCTGACTGTCCCAAAAGTGCGCTAGAACCCTCATATTCATATCTACTTATATATATATCTATTGTAAATATTTTATATAAGGCGTGTCGCTCTATATAGTTTGGCTGAGGCTTTACGTAACGTAACTATCGGCAGGATATCTCGAGAAATATTTCATCTATATACTTTAAATTTTGCATAAATATTACTTCTAGATATACGAGAATCAGTTCAATGTCTAGCTATGGGATCTGACTGAGCGTCATTGAAGTCTATCACTTAGTAGGCTGGTAGAGTTCACTTCTATCTGAC
This sequence comes from Homalodisca vitripennis, assembly GCF_021130785.1. Lineage (NCBI taxonomy): Eukaryota > Metazoa > Arthropoda > Insecta > Hemiptera > Cicadellidae > Homalodisca > Homalodisca vitripennis. Next base: position 5,877 of record NW_025781064.1, on the reverse strand, counting down.
TTGGGGCTGTAAAAGTTTTTTATGTCTAATGGTCAGTCTGTCCATTACCAATTTATGAACAGTAAATGTATTTTGTATATGTTTTCAGTTTCAGTAAAAATAAATGCAAAAAAAGAAATCGGTAGTGAAATTTTTGCCTTCTCTAACATATAGTGATCCGTTTATTTCATCCAATTGCTGTGCAGTAATGATTAAGCAATAACATTGCCGTGGCATAGTTTGTTGTATTGAGAATAATATAAACGCACTTAACTGTACAATAGTTATATGTAATACACATAATATACAACATAAATTGATAATATAACACTATTGTAATACAATGCAACATTGCAATAAATATGTTTATTGATTGGGACATATAATTATAAATGTTAAAATAAATAAGTTCCCCAAGTTAACTTTATATATATATATATATATATATATATATATATATATACACGTCTTTTTAAATTACTAACATTCATTATTTTGCATTTATTGTGATTTCGAAGATTTCCTATATAATTTATATTATTAGTGGTATAAACAATATTAGTTATGTACCTTAAACTATTGGTTACTTTACTACAGTCATATGAGTGTATTTGCTAACACATTAACCAGTTATTGTCCTCCATTAAATTCTAAAATGATTGGGTATTCAATGTCAGGTCATGTTGTAGACAGTAATGTTTATCAGTAAAGCTACCATTACCATTTTTATATTTCTGGTTCACCCAAGTCTTTTACACGCTGCTTTAACGTATATTTATACGGCAGACGATAGACAGGCAGACACACGGATTGCCCATTGACCTTTTCACTAAAAATCAATAGTTTTTTTTCTTGGACGAAGAGGAACCTATAAACCATGTTAAAGGACTCCATGGCGTTTCTGTCAAGAAAGGTTTTTCACTCAATAGCATGAAAATATCATTAACACAAAATTCTTCTTTGCTATTTGTAATAAACATTGCAATAATAGAATATTGCGTTTCAATCAACATTCTTACAGTCAGTGAATGAGAATCTACATCTTATCCATAGGATTTACCACCCACTAATGCCATTGGGTCGTATTCGTGAAAACGAAGGATATCCTTCAAAGCATAAGGTATAAGGTTATGATTCTAAATAAAAGGTATAAGTATAAGCATTTTATTATTAAGTTATTTTATTAAGTGTTAATAATGATTACCTTATACTTGCGAGGATGTACTCCTAGCGCGAGTAAAAGGTTTAGCCTGTCTGAGACGTACTGTAAGATAGGGAGCTGGGGTTTATTTCAGTTGCCCAAAACGTATTTCAATTATTACTCTTTCTTTTTTAAAAAACTAAAATTTACCTCTGCACCAGCAGTAGGATTTATAAATGGAGTCATTAGGCAAGGTTCTAACCCATATCCGTCATCCCCAAGTACCATAACATTGCTTCTATTTCGCAGTTATAATAACACGTAAATTTTTCCATAACCTGGAAATCGTGGCACGGACCCAGGCCAACTAATATCGCATTAGTGAACATTTCTCTCACATCACAAAGTGGCTTGAACATTAAAAGAAAGTTTACCTTTTCGTTTAGTGAATTCATCTCCGTGGATTTTTGGTTTTTAGTGTCCCTATACAATACAACAACTGTACCAATAGCTGTCGGAAACACCTATTTACTTTGTCATAACTGCTTTTCCTATGTTATTTCAGGTTTGGTAGTTGGAAACTTTATTCATTCGTTTGATCGTGTAATTATTATATTGTCAACTACTGCAAATGACAGTTCGAGACACCGTATCTTGGCTTACACCAAGTTCTTGACCGATACCTTTTTGATAGTCGGGATCACTGAGATAACGTAAGTAAACTTCATTTTATGAACAGAAGATAACGTACCACTCCGAGTTTCTTCACTTGTACCTAAAAATCTGTCTGCAAACATTTTTAAATGTTCTTCAAAACGGTTATAAACACTTTGAAATCTCGAATAAGTGTACTTAGACGGGGCTTGTAATGTTTCACATCCAGCACGTTCACAACATCTGACATCGCTCTGAAAATTGTGGGAACAGCCGTTCAGTCTAGAGGTGAGTCTGCTACTAACCAACCTCAGTTTTTCTGAAAGATATGATTTTTAGTTGAAGTAAAAAGTACAGTTTATAAATACCCATTTACTTTTTTCAACTACAAAAGGATATATATCTACTCTACAAGTTTAAAGTTCTGCTTAAAATTATTATTTTAAGCAGAATAATAATTAATTCATAATAATGAATACAAATTGAAGGATATCCCTTGAGATTATTCAAATAGAAGCATATTATTTTCTTTATGAATATGACCCATTTTGTTCAAGAGCTTTATTTTTCAATTACACTGCAAGCAATTGGCGATTAAAAAACCGTTACTATATTCGGAGTGACGGAATATTTGGAAAGCTCGTAGTGGATTGAGGAATTCAGTAGACGAATTTCAATTAAGAACTAGCTAAAATTGACAGGCAAACAAGTTGATACTCTTTTGCCTATATGTTTGCGTGATTAACCATAGTTAACACGCGCACCTATTAGTTTGGGCGCAGTGTTAAATTGCAGGAATCGTTAGTTCGATTACATAGAATATAGGTTCTTATGTATCGATGACAGAGGACCAGAACGTTAAAAAAAGTAAAAGCCAAACCACAGTTTGTTAAGAGACTCAGCACTTGGTATATTTACTGCAGTTAATTGTTTTCGAAGTAATTAATTTTATCAATTGGTAACAAAATAATCTTTCAGTAATGATTGAGTAATCGATACCTAAATTTTGTGCTTCGCATTCTTTTAGGTAATAAATAACGATAAGATAATTTTTATGTTATAATTAAAAATAAAATATGTGCCTGGTATTTAGACATGTTTTTATAAAACTCGCTAATGTAGCTTTGTTATAGATTTTAATTTTACTTGTATACAACTATTACAATCCCTTGCAAGAATTTTAGCTTCCTTTGAGAAATTTGACTGTTTTAGTATTAGCACTTTTTAGTAGGAGAGATGAAAATTTGTACTGTAGTTGGTAAGATGGTAAGAGTAACAATGAACGAGTAATAATCTGAAAAACCGAAATGATAAGTTTTCCTCAAATCTGTTACGATTGCAGACACCGGCTTTACTAGCTTTAAAGGAGCACTAGTAGGTTTTCAGTAACTTCTGTTGCTTGGCTATATTAACATTTCCATAGGGGTGCTGCTTATGTATATTAACGAGCGCTGCTTATGTATATCTGTTTTATCTATATTAATAAATAAATTTTTACTTAATAACCATCAATACGTTGATTATTGGTTGTCATCATTTTGATAATCGAATTATCATTTAATACTACTTGAGTTAAAAAATATAAATTCCAAATAATTACAACGACGTCTGCATATGTCGTTAATAACTTAATTCTTTCCAGTTTGAACTTCCAGTTTACACTAAATATCTGGTTTTAATGAAAAAGACAATTTGGAATAAATTGTAATAAGTATTGTAATAGACTTTAATTTTTATTAGTACGACTGAAAAAAATCGGTCCCGTTTACTGTAAAATGTTTGTGCTTGCGTAAATAAAATTGATGATCTCCTAACCGATCAGTGCAGCAGGGCTTAACGCAATAAGCAAGGACACGTTGACCTTATAGTTACAGTGGACAACTTATATCCTCGCATTCCTTCGTGGTTTTGGTTTTTTGATATATTGCTTTTAGATATATTCATATTCCACCAGCAAATCAAGTTCTCTGATGCTAGTCTGATAACATCTGATAGTAGCAGTATCAATACTGAGGCAAGGAAAAATTACTTAAATTCGAAACAAATGTATTGTTTTTGATACGAGAAACATTTCTTCTAATACAAAAATGTGTTTGTTTTAACCTGCATACATACATATTAAATGTCGGTCCAGAAATTTAAAATGAGGAAGTGGATTTTGCTACGATGGAGAACCAACTGGGGTCGTAAAGTAAACAGAGGTAAAACTTAAAACTACTACTCCCCGAGTATTGCACATTTTGCTAACAATACTATAGAAACACGGTGTAGAAAGGTGATTACAATCTCGAGGTATTGTCAAAGTAACAGTTTTGTGTACCTCGAACTGTGAAAGTTTAGCTGTGAGTTTATGGTGCCGATCATTGCGCATATCCCTGCCGCTACCCGCGAGGCGTCGGACCGTCTCCCCAGTGTATCAACAATACGTGTGGCCATGATTAATAACATATTTGACGGGAGCGCCGCGCAACAACAACAAAAGAAAACATAAGTTGTGCTCGCGCGCGCGTGCAACGCGTTTCCACTCAATATACGGCCCTAAGGCTTTAATTGGAGCCACTAGTACATTAGGACGCGCGTGCTGCGCTGAGGAGGAAATGGCAGCGACGTGCGCCGAGCGACGCGTCGGATGTCTTCAGATTACTCATGGACCATCCCACCCCCCGGCCATCTCTCGCTACCCTCCATTGTGTGTATCTACCCGCTCTTATTTATTACCAAAACAGTGACACGACTTCGATGGTTTTTCTGTTGTATCGATCTGGATGGTGATTTCATTATACAACTGCCCCGAGCGAAACTATTTGTCGGGGTTGGAGTCTGCGAGTCGGCATTGAGGCTACAAAACAGATATTTTTCATTTTAATTGACAAGAAATCTTTCTATGAAGGAAATGTTTTTAAACTGTCTGAGAAGTTTTATAACATAACTTAATCAATAACTCCCAGCCACATGAACAACCCTAGCCCGATGAGGATTTTCTTTACTCCGACGTCAGTTTGTGTCAACCTACTTCTCACCGTAAATGCAATTTCATCAAGAATAAAAATTTACAAGGCCATTTTGTGGGTTGCACACATAACTGCTTCACATAATTCGACTCTGACAAATTGTCTTCTAACCGGTCCCGAACCAACTTTATTATTTGATTGTGTGAATAGTTTTTATTGTCCAACTTTCAAACTGAAAAATACTATCGTGTTAAGTTGTTGTCGTTTGGGGTTTTACAAAATTGAAATAAAATCTAATGACTTACCACTTCTGTCATGTTTATTAACCCTTGACGTTGACCTTGAAAACATTGTATACATAATGGAATTGGAATAGTCTATCCGGATAAGTGTTATTAAAATAAATGTACAACTTCTTAAAACGATCGTAAACTGATCACTACCTTCAGTATCTCAAGAACGAAAAAACATATAAACAATGGAATGTGGCATCGTGTTCAGGGTATAAAAATACATTTAATCACGTATTACAACACTACATTTACGCAAAAAAAGTTATCCTAATTCCAATATATGTCGGCTAAGAACTATAGGTCCAAGATGGCGGCCCCCGATAATAATCTGAAAACTTAACCCAAAATGGAGTACTTGCAACTTAATGATCGGGGTTTGTTTGAAAGTTTTGAAGTCCAATATTTGGACACACTGTGTGAATCAATGTAGGGAGAGGACTATTTAAAATTCACCCTATGTATAGGAAAGCACATTGGAGATACAATTTAAGTAAAATCAACAAGTAAAAATTTTATTACCCACAATGGTTTAAAGATTGAGGTATGTATATGTCGTGTGGTTCATATAAAGACTGTCTGGATTTTTCTCGCCCGATCTTCTCGAATGAACTAGTCCATGAAAAACTATAGTTTAAAGCGTACAATACACCTTCTAAGAGGGATTCCATAAATCTAAACTACAATAAATACTGGCATCTGAGACATGGACTTGGGACGGTCACGTACCCCCCCCCCCCCCCCCCCCATACCTCCCCCCCAGATTTGGTTTATAAAAAGTGAATAACTAAAAGAAACAGATAATCTGTATATATATATATAATATATCATATATATTATATAATATATATATATAATGATA
>NW_025781063.1:0-42784 GCF_021130785.1 Homalodisca vitripennis | reverse complement strand
AAATATTATCGCCAACCTGCATTCAATTCCTATAGAGTGATATGCACCATCGTCGAACTCGATGTTTGTTGCTTATATAGAATCAAAATCATCATGCTACATTTCAATCCTATACGTTAGTTTGTTTTTGATACGTCATGCGGATGGGCAGGCGACTGAGGTAGTCTATGTTGTTTGACTATGTAGTCAACGTTGAGTGCAATTCTAGTCAAGATATTGTGAAACTCAACCTTGAGCTCTACTATGAAATAACGGCAGACTTCGTTCGGGGACCTGAGTGAAAATGTCTGTCGGTGACGAAAAGTGACATATTCTTTCGCTATTTTAGCCCTTTTTGAATGTTTTAGAAAAATTTATTTTTTTCATTATGTGGCGGTTTTAGTATTAATGTTAATTATTTTTCAATGATTCAACAACCTTCAGATATATTTCAGGCTACTAATTATCAACAAAGCAATCACAAGAAGAATATGTTGCTAGAGGAGCAATAATGGACACTTTATTGAACAAAACATGATATTTTAATTAATTAAATACTTGTTTAATAATCTAGATTCCTTAACATATAGCAATTTTAGTGCGATAAATTATAGTAAATTCAGAATATATTTTTGGATTCAGGTTTGTGAGACTGCAATTTATAAAACCCAGTTTATGATATGCTTAAATTTTTTTAATTGTAATATTAAACATCACATATAATTCTAATTCTGTTAAATAAACAAACTTTACGTCTCAACAGGCCACGCACGTAACTAAAAACGTGTGTAATGTTTTAGGTGAATGCAGAATTATAGTTAGAATATTATAGTTTCTGTGGCCGTCCTGAGACATGGGATTATTGCCTTTCTTTAAGAATATGGCTGCGAGAGACGTATAAAAACGCAGCATTAAATAGAAACTACGCAAGATAAGTCAGAGTGAAACCGAAATGGAGGTTTTAAAGGCACCTGATAGGAAACTGCTTTTTATACATCAGGCACTCAGCCAAATTCAATACACCGTGCTAAAATACAGGAATAGGCAACAGAGCGAAATTCCGCGGTAAGAATATACGTAGATATTCCGACCACGTAGCAAGTATATTTTGTGAACTACATTACAGGAACGTGGTAGTAGAAAATCTGAATCATATAGATTCAATTCTAAAATTTAAAAACTACTTACCATGCGTTCAATGAAATAGCAGGATCAAAAACATTTTGGGCCTATTATTTAAAATTCTTTTATATTTTTCCCCTCGTGTTTACATTGCTTTGGATCTTTTTTATTTATTTATAATATGGATGAGAAACATAAGGTACAAAAACAGTAGAAGAATCGTAGTAATATACGAACAAAATTAGTTTTAAAAATTGCTATACACAAATTAAAAATCTCATGACTAAATATATTCTATAAGGAATTAGGTTTAACTATGGAACATTATACTAAGTAATAAGTTGTAAAAAGTTGAATTTTATTGGTCATAAACATTATATCATAAATTACGAAACTAAACTAGTATGAATTACAAATTATTATATTTTATGTTACATTACAATAACTATAAAGAGAGAACAGTTTATTTGTAAATGTTTTATTTCTTCGGTAACATATAGTCTATTATTTACGAGTATTTTCAAATTGTGGCATAATATTTCAAGTTCCATTTGATTAAATCCTGTGAAAAGGAATTAATGCTGTCAAACCCGCAAAAGTGCGACAATGTGTAAGGGTAAAGGTGGCTTGTGTTATTGGGAAGGATTAGTAAGATATTGAATATAAACAGGAGAGTTTGAAGGATACATAGGTGTTAATCCCGATATATAACAAGGTATTGTGTTTATGAAGATTATTACTTGTGGAATAACGTTAATTTATTGATTACGCCAAAAGTATATCTTGGAACCCAACACGTAAAGTTGCGTAGCAGTCTTTTCAGATGAAATACTATTAAAAATTCTGTTTATAACTAAAAAGGTACGCTTTCCAGACTTTCTTTATAAAAATAAAGAAAGATGGTATGTATTTATTATATTTATTTATCAGGGCGACAATGCACACACTGCTGCGGCATTGGATTTTACTTAGACCGGAAGTTGATTACAATGACCGGACATGTACGCTATTTTAACAAAATAAACTTTTTACACCAACGTGTGTGTATATATTTTCTTAACCACTGAAACAACGCAAACGCTACGATAGCGCCGGAAATACCCAAAAAAGAAATATAATTAAATGACTGAGAATAGAGGGTTTTTCTTATTAGACTTTTATGACCATATAATTGATTCGAACCAGAACATGTTAACCATCCACAACTCTTATACTCTAACCAGATTACAACATATGTGCCACACAAGATTCCTCCACACAGGCAGAAAAAGAATTCACAATTTGCTGAAATTTTTGGTGTTAATCAATTAAATATTATGGAAATTTGCAGAGATGTGTTTGGATTTCATTAGTACTCACAACAATTCCATTCATTCAACAACTTCAGAGCTCCAAAACACTTTTATCGAACCTTAAATATGGCAGTATTAAAGCTGCACAGTGGCAGACATAATTTTGCTTTACTAGATGTTGTATTTAAAATTACTTTATTAAAACAGATTTTTTTGTTCTTATCCTATCATAGAGCATACTAATTTATTAAAAATAGACGTTCATGTCACATTGCCATATAATAACAAAAATATTAAAATTACTTTTTTTTAAATCATTTACTTTTGTAAATCTTACTTACTAATCTTACTTTTGTTTAGTTTGAAAATTCATTGTTTTGAAGGTCCTTGACATATGACCGCATTTAAGAGACTTGAAGAGTATGTTTTCCATATCTAGGACTAAACTTAAAAGACAATTTATTCATGTAACCACCACTAACATGAATAATTTGGTTCGCCATTTGATGCTCATATGCTCATGATATCCCTATTCAAAAATAATCCCTTCTAGACCTTTAATAAAATGCTCTTTTTTAATTTGCTCTTTGCAGATAGCCTTTATTTGGGGGCGACTCATTACGTCATCACTTTAAATTGTAGCATTATTGTAGTATTAAAAAATGCAAGCTATCTCTTATATATCAAAAAATTTTAATTGAATCAAAAGTATGGAATTAATATAAATGAGTAAATCGATTTTAATGCGCGGAATGTTTTTTCTCTTTATTACGAAATATGTAAATAAAACTTCAAAAATGTACGTGTGCATTTTAAAAAATCCAATTGATTATATCTACTTAAATAAATTCTAATATACTAATATGTTGGAAAATTTGGTTCTAAAAGGTTTGATTATGGTCTTACTGGTATTTTAACGGTTGTTGGTAAATCTATGAGTTTTAGGGGAATGCTATTTGTTACAAAGCACGGAGTAACCACTTTTTAAAAAACTGATTGCACAATACAACATTGCTTTCAAGATAATAAGAAAAATGTTTAATCTAACCAAAATACCAAAGTTTTCCTTGTTTTTTACTTACCCTAACCAGACATTGCCTAATTATAGAACAGATTTATTATTCACACTCTTCACATTTTCTGGATTATTTATACTAGGAGATTTGAGCTCAGAATGAGAGTTTCCACTATTTATACCCATCTAGATTATAGTTTGCTGCTAAAACAACGTAGTGAGTAAGATTAGAAATTCGTATTGCACACTTTAAATTGAAATAAGAGATTGTAACGTGTCCTATAGTAAGGTTATCTTCTATAAACCAATTACAACTATTTTTGTTTTAGTTATAAGAGCGATCAATTGTGTTTTGAAACTAATAACCCTTTATTTTAAGAATGCACAAGTTCCAATGGAATTCAGTAATTTAAACTCAGTATAAAATAATAGTAATTTTAAATAAAATTTTAAATTAATAATACAGCAACGCCAAGCAATCTTTTTTACTTTGAATTTATTCTCAATTATTTCTTATTTTTAACCCATCAAAAGTTCACAAGTCCAGTCTTAAAATTAACAATCAATCAATCATTCAATAATTGTGTCCTTCAAGTTCTCAGTGCTAATGTTTTCAAACGCAAACTCAAAATAAAATCTTCATTAAACTTCAAAATAAAATAATCTTCTTCTAATATAAAATGAAACAAATAATAAAATACGACTTCTTCTCAAAATAAAAATCAAACTAATTAAGGTAATATTTAATATATGAACAAAGACAATGTCCAACTAGTTAAACTCAAATTTGTACCAATTTCAAAGTACTTATTTTCTGTAAATTTCCAATTTAAAAATTATTGAATTATCCAGAATTATCCGCTTGGCTTTGAATGTTAAATTTAGTAACTTGTTAAAATATATATATATAATCTCAGAACATAAAATAAATTTTCTTTTTCAGTAGGCTATTCCTGATTTAACCAAATTGAACAGGAAAATATCATCAAGCAATTTACTATTTAAATGTTAAATTATAACCTTCACAGTACCTCGCACTTCTCCTGAAGACTTCTCCAAGTAACCAAAATGACTATTATAGATTAATTAATTTATATTTGAGACTTTAAATTTTGAAAAGAAATTTTTAATCTTAAACTTAACCTTCCTGCCGAAAAATCAATACGGCAAGAGTAGGCTATCACTTTACACCAACTTCTCTCTCTGAGCACACAGCAAAGAATCCCCTGAAAAAGTGGATGAATCCACCGGAAGGAATCTAGAAGTCCTCCCACCATCTAATCAACCTAACATTGGCCAATCAAAATTGAGCAAACACAATGTCTGAATTGGATGGTACCTATCCAACCCAGACCTGTAACCTATGCTCAATACCTAGATACAAAAGGAAGCTTCTAGTATTCCTCGAACCCGAATCGACAAGAAATTCAGCACTGCCTGAAGGATCACAATCTTTACAATTCAATTATTATATAAGTTTACAATTTTCTTAATTAAAAATATAAAGATTCCTATAAATAATTAAATAATATAGGAAGCATCCTATAGAGATGACGGTTTGCCATTGCATCGTGATACGAATCATAGTATATCTTGTATATATTCAATTGCTACTACTATTTATTAACAAATCCTATCACTCAGAGGCTTGACAAATTTCTCTCATCTCTGTCAGTTTTACAGGACACCAAAAATTTGGTCCTATAGAAGCCAAATATTGCATTTTTCGTCGTACATAAATACGATTGAGTTCAATGATAACACATATCCATCTAAGGGATTTACCTGTGAATTAGCTAATTATATTCCTTAGATGGATATATCAAGAATGAATTAATTATTTTATAAGCATTTATTTCTACAATACCAAGATGAAGGTGCCTTTTTATCCATAACTTACTAAACACATACATTTTGCAGGGCACTATTTATACTTTTATGTAAAATTAAGTAATCCTCTCAAGTGGCACTAATGTTATTAGGTTTTAAAAACATATAATTATAATGCTAATTTTATTTTCTAGAATAGTTCTTTCATAATATTTTAATCGAACGTAAAACTTTTCCAATTGTTTGAAAATAATTTCTGAACTTCCAATGAAATAACTAAATAATTATATACGTAATGATATTATAAACTTATTTCTTAAGGGTTTTGATAATTTTGGCGTTCAAAAAAGGTATCATATATTTATTACAAGGTAGAAGAATTCACACATCGCGACCCGTAGCAGGCTTTGCTAAGGTTACTTGCAATATTTTATAACAGCATATTTCATTCTCGAGAGTCCCTACGCGGTCAGGTAGACATTGTACAGACGGCACACGGAAAAAGACATTTTTCACCTTCTCTGCCTGTCAGCCTACTGCTAAGCCCAATTTCAAGGTGGAATTTTATTATTATAGAACAAATTCTTGTCTAAATACAAATGAAGTTTCATGAAAAATTTAAAAATCAGATGTTATTGTGAAATCTAGTCCCATGGTGCATTGACATTTTTTGTCTATATATTTATGTTACATAGCAAGCGTTTAAATAATAATATTTCCTGTGAGATAAATAGGATACTTCAGCAAGATTAAGCTTTCAAATTTTGTCACAGATTTTTTTTATATTAACTTTCTAATGTACTATGTTTTATTACTATATGCATAAAATATCCACACGCTAAAATATATCATATCATTGTATTTAGCTTGTTTACATATTGCTTCATTATGATATTTTCTCGTTGCCATCGGTAAGACCAATGTAAAATTTCCATACAGTGACATGTCCACCATCTAAAACTTAGCGTCGCTAATGTATAGAGGAAACTTTATTTAAAATTTCAGGTCTCTAGGTTTAGTTTCAATTTTCAATATATCGATGTTGACAGATAGACAGACAGAAAAGGCAGCCCCACTTGTAATAGGGTTTCGCAAAATTATCTGTTTAATATAAATTCATTAAATTAGTTATTTTTTATTAGTGTATGGTAACACTATACTTATGCCCTCTAAGGAAAAATATCATATATTCAAGGTTTTTAAACATTCATTATTTTACAGTGCACAGCAGGAATATAATTAATTTCTGAGAGCAAAACATGAAACGATGACAAAAGTGAGAGGAATATTGTGGAGAACCGGAAGTTGAGAGAACGGATATGACAGAGTGACAAAGGTACTAACAAAACATTGTGACGTGCAGCTCCATGTCTTCCGGTCTTTTTTGTACACGGGGCATAAGCATTGTGTATTGTGAAAAAAGTTATTTACAAAGTAAAATTACCGCCAGCAGGTCTTTCAGTCTTACATGTAAATATATTATATAGAATTTGGATAAGAATGCATGGCTTGAAAACCATCCAGAAAATGAACATATCTATTTTATTAATAATTTTCATTATACATCATTTAGAGAACCTCAAGCCAATCTATATGGCTGACTATGACAAATTTTTCATAAACGATCCCTGCAAGGCTTCAATAAGTTAAGATATATATAATCTTTAATTTTTAATATAACCCATTCACTTGCTACTACCTGGTTATTACAATATGAGAAAACAAACATATGGCAGCCACCTTTAGCCTAATGATTAACATTGTCTGTTCAGTTTCGGTATTTCTTTTATAGTTACACAATACTATTTTTATCAAATTTCACAGTAAGCATATTAATTTTGTGTATGAAACTAATTAGAGGTGTAGGCAACTGGAATTCCCCATATAATATAGCTCTAATTTTTAAAATCTTATAAAATTATTATTTAAATGAACATTGCTGTGGCTTCGGTTTTCTAACTGAAAGTCTCAGTTTAGTGAGAATAAATTTAAAAAAAGTCATTTGTGTAGAAAAAAAATACTTAAAAAATGCCACCATATTTCAAATACATGTTACTCTCCTTAGTTACTCGTCACAAAACGGTTTGCAGAACCTAAGCATTCTTGAATCTTAAGTGAGAGTACACATTTATTAAAACTATAAATAATAAATAAGTACTGACTTTGGATTAAGCTTAGGATGAAAGGAACGCTTTGTTCTTTACCTTAGGTAACTTCACTTTAATTTCGGGATATTGTTTTAAGATGTCCAAACTTACTTAATACATATATCAATCTATTATTTTCTTTATTAAGCAATCTTTCTCTGCCTTCACCCCAATGACCTTTCACTTGTCAATATAAATGAATGCTAACAACAATAGTATATTTACACACTTAATATTTTTTCCCGAAGTATTCTTATCCAAATAGAAACTTGTTATTTACGTTTTATATTGAGGTTTTTCTAATGCGATCCTGATAAAGGTCATGTCTATCCGTCCCAACTAAAGTCAAGTGGAAGATTGTGCAGAGATTGGGTATACCCTTCGAATGACAGACCCATGAGACAAAGGTCGAACCAGTGATCCTGCCTACAGGAAAGGATGGCCAGTAATGGATTCTCTTGGGGACTAATTCCTTCTGGATCAGATTTTCGGCGAGACAGGATAAAACAGGTAGGGTGCAATCAGTGAAAAAATTACAACTCGGCGTGGAGGAAAAGATTATCAATGTAGACTTCGCTGAAGGCCAATTTGTTCCGGATCCTATTGTGCGATAGAGTTTTCTGGAACTATTGAGATAGAGTGACATTTAATTTTAATGAGTTCTCATTAACCAGGAGAGGATTTTTGACATGTGTTTTATTGGATGACACTCACCCTTCCAGGGCATGTTGCTGTGACTAACAGTTCAGAAACAAGGGTTGCCTAATTCACTACTCGTACAAAAATCAGTCATCAAGGAACGTCTTCTGAGGGAATAGTGTTTTGGAATTTCATCAACTATTAAAAGTTATATTGCGAACAGAGATGAATGAGATTTAATAACATTTGCTATGAGTGTAATTTCTAACAGAGGTATTTACTTAGTTTTCTGTTTTTATAAAAAAGATTTTTATCCAAAATGAAATTATTTTAACAAGGTAGATTTGTTTTACTATTCAAATAAAGCACGCATGAGGTTTTACAGATATTGTTTTTTTAACCAATTCTACTTATAACAAAAACTTTGTTAAAAATGTTAGACTAGTTACACTAGTTTCACTCCACATATAATGCTATATTTTAAATTAAACACAATTCAAGAATTATTTTCAAGTAAAGAATCTTAAAAATGTTAAATCATTATATATATATATATATATATATATATATATATATGTGTGTGTGTGTGTGTGTGTGTGTGTGTGTGTGTGTGTGTGTGTGTGTGTGTGTGTGTGTGTGTGTGGTGTGTGTGTGTGTGTGTGTGTGTGTGTGTGTGTGTGTGTGTGTGTGTGTGTGTGGTGTGTGTGTGTGTGTGTGTGTGTGTGTGTGTGTGTGTGTGTGTGTGTGTGTGTGTTGTGTGTGTGTGTGTGTGTGTAATTAATAACACATTTGAATATATAGGTATTAGGTATTGGAAAATATTGATCATTATTATAGGTCATTAAAAAGCGAAGTTAAAGAGTAGAACTAAATAGGAAAATCTCCTACTGTTGTGAACCTAAGAACGGAAAATACCTTGATTCAGATCTCTATTGGTTGAGTTTCTACTGATCGAGTTGCAAGGGAATTAAATTACTTATACAAGCGTGAAGAGAATACTTCGTAAAGTCCATTACTCGTTTGATTGTCCCACTTTTCTGCCCTTACTTAACAGTCACACAGTGCCAAACGTGGTCATAACTCTCAAACATGTAAAAATCTAGTGCCATACATTATGTCAGTCACCTACATAAAATACACCACAAAAGCCCTGTACTGGATTTTGTACTTCTGAAGGCTGAATGTCAACTTTCCACGATACCAAAATTTTTTGATAGTTACCAATTCATATTTTATACAACTGGATGTAATCTGAATCTCGGAATTATGTTCATTTATCGTGTGACAACATCTGTTTCTAATAGGAATATTAGTAAATTGAATGTATTCGCTACCTACTTAAGTTATTTACGTTCATTGTTATTCAAGGTTGGGTTTTCAACAAGTTAATTTGGAAAAGACATGTTTGAACATTACATAAGGTAGTTTTCTTCATGTCCCTTAGTTCCGTAATGGTTATTTAGAAAAAAACTCAAGATGTGAAATGTACTTAATTTTTTTCTCAATCTGAAGTTCTAAATGCCACGTAGAGGAGCCTCTCCTATAATCACGATATAACAGGAAAATTCTCTAAAATATTATTTTTCAAGAATCTCCGATAACGTTCTATATACTGTCTCATTACTCCGTGTCATATGTTGCACCCAAAAATTATGTATCAAAAACGCACGACATGGCGTCCAAACACTGATATCACCCGAAACGTGATAGAGAGAAAACTATCCTAGATTCACTGAGCATATGCTTGATAACTTTATGAACACCCCATCTCTACAGCCCGTCTTGTTTGCTTGCTTCACGACAATTACTAAAGGCATCTAAAGTGTACTAAATAAAGGGACCTTAAAATCAATATAACAGGTGGGTTGGTTTTTCGAAGTAGGAAGTTTGAATTATTTCAAGTATTCAAGTATACGCATGTATGAATTATTAGTGAATATTTCTTTACTCTACTCACGATGTATAACTAAAAGGTGATAAGTTAACCTGTGACAAAATCATCACATTATTTTTTATTAGAGAAATAGAACACTTTATTTATAGGCAATAGCAGATTCTAGATCACTAGAAACTAGAATATTTCTATTATTTTGAATCATACATAAAATTTGGAGCTTAGAATTAGAAAAGGCTTATTCCATTTAATCACCGTTAGTCGTCAGTTTATCTAGAATATTTTTTTAACGGTAACAATAAAAGAATATTCCTAAACTAATTTATAAGCATGTATTATAAATTTGTTTACCCCCGTTTTACCTCTTTGGTTTTAAATAGATTCGTATTAAGTTGTTACATAGTTATAACATTATATTTAGGCAAGCAAATCTATATCCATCCACTCTATTCAATGAAACCTCAGAAAAGCGCACGACTCACTAATTTATCTTTTTCCAGAGTGGAGAAAAACCACAAATTGCATTTGAAGTGTGTGACAGAGCGTTGCGTTGTGTTCTGGTTTCTTGTCAGCTCTGTTCTGCTAGCAGAGCCTTTGTATAGCTACGAATTCCGTTTATCCTATTTTGTTGTAAAAAGTATTTTAACACACTCCTAAGCTGTACTAAAAAGATCTCTTAACAAATACGATTTATGTAAATTTTGAGATTTAAATACGAAATATTTTGAGATGTACTATTTTTCACTCGTATGTTAGCTAGAATCATGATTCCGAATTACGGTAACACATAACTCGTTTTAGTTGTAACTTTATCCTTTTCTACACAAAACTCGTTTTGGTAGCATTTGTTTGCTGGCTCTCTATTGAAATTAAAGAAACATGATATTTTCTCATGAAAATTCTTTAACTGAATTTAAATTTAAACATATATATATATATATATATATATATATATATATATATATATTTAACGACTAAATTTCATAATATATAATACATTACTGTACTAACAAGGAGTCAAAAGAAGTGTATCCTTTAATTTTTCTGCCGGGTTTTTTAAATTTTTATTTAAAAAATTATTGGTTAATGTTAAAGCCTAAAAAGTAAGGGGTATTGGAAAAACATCAAAACTCAATGTTTCAGTATTTAGACAATTACCGTTCTGTTGAAAGTGTATAAGGGAAAGGTAAATTTTGTCTCTTTTTAACCTCAGTATGGAGTTTGATATTGTTGGGATTCTGTGATGAGGGATTAAAACTGATAAAGTACAATAGGTTAAACTGGGATACTTTATTAAATTATAGGAACATAAATATGAGTAGTACACATTATCCTTTAAGCATCAGAGACTACTTTGGTTACCTATATAATCATTCTATAAACACATAATTTGGATAACTAGATGTTTTAAGTTTTTTTATTCTTACCAATATTTATAAAGTCACATTTATTATTATATAGAAGGTAAAGATGCTGTATTTTTGCCGATTTGTATTATGTATTTACGTTTACTGTCACTCTAAACAGGTTCAGAGCAACAGTTTACATAAACTTCTTAATGTCAAGGATTGACTGTGGCTTCCTTTATTCCACGAATCTTTACTAGAAATATTAGTTTAAGGCTATCATTGAGTGGTGTGTAGAGAACTAATTATTATAGTTTATTATTCAGTACAACAGCCACAAAAAACCTTGAAACAAATATGACCTTTTCATAGACTTACTTCAGAATAATGCAGCTTTAGAATAAAATTGTGAACTTTACAGCATCGTTAAATTTAAGCACGTTTTGGGTGAAAAGGGGGAATTATATTTTGGGATGAAGGGTTTTTGAAAGGATTAATTGCAAAGAGAGAATAAGAGAATTGCCAGACTCACAGAAATTGTCTTTATTTGTCACAAAGGACAGCATAAATACAGGAAAGTCTCCTGTAGCAGAAAAAACTGTCCTAAGGACGAAATAATAACTGTAGATTTGAGATGGGTACAAAGGTCACTTTACTTCAAGGGGTAGGAGGGAAAATAACACGGGAAATTCCCAAACTACACCTAAACCAAGATCGAGGAGAAGAAAATCTACAAAACTACTACACTAACGCAGTGAGGTACTATTTCCGCTCCTTTGGTAACTTGCAATCAGGCACTCATTTTAAAGAGAGAGGAGGTTAACGGCGACAGTGACATATGCTCGGCCCAAAACGAGCGACTCTGTCTACGAGGTGAACTCCGGCTCAATTAAGTGGGGACCGGCGACGACGCTAAGTTTATACCATATCAGTTTACGTCCTATGAGGATATCTCTTAATTATATAACTATCGCCTTTTTGTATGTAAAACAGCTACTGTAGCCCAATGAAAGTATGTAAAAAACAAAACTTGTAAATCAAATTTATCTTAAAATGACACCATATTTTATATTACGAAGTTAACAAAGTTCTTCATCCCTACAGCCGCATTTGAACCCGACTGATATAGCATACAAATCCAAACCTAATTCTAGAAGTGGTGGCTTTTTTTACGAGTAAGTTCTGAAACCTACACTATTTCCTTATTCAACTCGTCCAAAAGTGCACCTTTATTACGTATCATTTTCCCTATCGAACCTTTTAGTCGCCAAACCATTGGTCATGGTTTAAATAATATTTTAGCAAATTATATTATGTATACAATAAGCCACACGGGTTTTCCACAGGTAGACCGGAAAAATTGCTCATAGATTCAAATTTTATTTTACTAATCTTTTCGGTGCAAACCTTTCGTAAAACACTAATATCGGTAGAAAACAGAGGTCATAAATTATATGCCTGAATCCAATAAAGGAATGAAGTGTTCTTAAAAAATGGCTCAGTACTTTTTGTAGTATATGTAACGATTGAGCTATAAAGTTTAAATGTACTTAAACTCTAGATTTGTTGGAAAATATACCAGGCTAGTATTTTAAACCCGGTTATATCTTGTTTCTGTCTTCTTTACTAATGATTTTCTAACGACAAATGTATTTTCTGAATTTAATTAACTATGATCTCATTTAATTGTACTTGGATCCGGAAAAAACACTGAATTAATATCCAATAATGTGTCCTATGGAAGACTAAAGGAGAAATATTTTTATGTTATAAATGTTAATTTTTTTATATCATTTCCCTTACTTATTTAAATAAATTCTCTGACAAAATCTAGGACCCAGTAATAGCGGTATATTTATTTTTTTTTGTAAAGGCCAAAAGCCTAGACTGTAATTATATGTTATATTCGATGTCCACCTGATGAAAAAATCAAATTGCTGATCTTAAAACGTAGTGTTACTGTTTTAGCATAACTGAAAGATGGAAAACACTCGGAAAATACTACTTCCTTTACAACTCTTCTATCGGTAAAAGCATACGTTAAACAATGAACATTGTAAATAATAAAACTTATATCAAGATATTTTGCACTAAAATATTACTTTCTAAGAGATTACACAAAGTTTAATCGTTGCTATACACTACTATAATTATCTAAACAATTAATTCTACGTCTTTAAATCTCTAATGTAGTCAAGTATTCACTTGTGCACCTCAGATTGTGGCGAAAATCTCGAGCTTTTCTGTTTTGTATATTAAACAACTCATTTCACTTGCTAATAAATAAATTACCATAATTTCTATTCTGCAACCATTCAAATTAGCTTTCTTCGCCATTGCCTTCACGCTTAAATAGATGGGAAATTATACGGTTCGTCTATCAAAAGGAATCAATCACTTATTTATGCTACTTAGACTGAAATCCAATGATCTGCCATTAAGATAAATATTTCAATAGACCTTTGTTAGTTACACGAGATTTTATGTTGAGAGGATTTAGACGAATATATGTACTTCTTCAGAATTTTGCAAAATATTCTTTTTTTTTTAAACACGCATATACGATAAATAGAAGCTTTGTTTAACGTATTTCATTGTCATAGTCATTTATTTGATAAATTAACACATTACAGTTTCCTTTGCACGCCATAAAAACTTGAGATGACTTGTTATTTTACATTTCAGTAAAAATAAGAATCCGTATCTAATACTTGTGTTTTGATAAAATATGAAATTCCCTTATCTTATTGTCCTACACAAACCAATTTAATTTTTCAAATAAAACCCTTCTCGTGAGTAGTAGGTTCAGTGTTGGATAAATACTTGCCTGGAGTTCGTAAATTCGATCCTGACGCAGTTCCGTGTAAAATATAAACCTAAGAATTATATATGATTCGAGATCTAGACTCGAGTTTTGATGGAACAAGTACTTTGAATTACTACATTTTTGTTCAAATTGCGTTTTACCAAAGTTTTTCTATGGCTTTAAAATATATGTTTATTACACGTATATGATTAGTGTCAATTTTAAACCGTTAAATGTAAAGTTATCACTAAGTGAATTTGCGCTTTCATACTGAGTAAATATCAACAATATAAACTAAATAACTATAATATGACATTTTAAGTATTAAATTCGTCGTAAATGTTTAAATTTTCAAGATGTTAACAAAATATATGTGTATAAGATGAGGCATATAACATACATGATAACATATTTTATGAATATTTCAAAATACATGTGTGTGTCTCTATAAAAATTAATAAATTATTATACAAATACCATATTTTTAAACATTGACACCATATTTCGTTAAAACTGTCTTCAGGCGCATAAAGTGTATAAAATATAAAACACATAATATAAACAAAGGCGTTAAACAGTGAGTGTAAGTAATAAAGTACAAATAAAAATTAAACAATAATGTATATATTACAAGCTAGGGGTACGTCTCAAATGATGTCACTATATATATATATATATATATATATATATATATATATATATATATATATGATTTCACGATATGTTCTGTGGAGATTTTAAACATTCCCAGGAGACAGAATCATAGGCTTTAATGACCCTCATCCTAATTTCATGGTTGGACATGTTACAGAAGTCACTTTTTACTCATGTAGACATTGAGTGGACTGCGATAGTTTAGACACTATTACAAATATCACTCTAGTTGCCAGGTGGAGCATCATAGTTTTTCTTCTTACAACGAAGCTATGGTGGGAACGATTTATTCAATGTGAATGTTTAGTTTATCTCCAGTCCAACTTCCTTTAAGTGTACCTGATAACATAACGAGTTTCTTCATAACAGATTTATTTGGATCTCTTCAGGACGAACATGACGCAGATACTACCGTTTAGAATGTCATGATTCATTTTAATATCTCTTAAATTTAAAAAGTCCTATTATACTTTGTTTACAGATTTTTATTTTTAAATATAATTGTGATGATTACAAAAAAAATTTAATTCCGTTAAAACTAATGTTGGGTATTTTCCCTGTTGGAGTGATCTTTCTTCCGGACAATTTTTATGGGCCCGTAACATTAACCCCGTTTGTTTGATTCCAGGTTGAATACATTTGATTTGTTGTTCTTGAGACATTATTTTACTTAAAAATAAGTAACTACATATTATTCTATCGAGCTCCACACCTAAATTGACCAAAACTTACAATATTATGGCTAGTTTCTCACTTACAGTTTTTAATAAAATTAATAAAATTTCTCTTATATTACGTTCAATTCTGTAAAAGAAATTATAAACTTATAAAATATATAATTTATTATTTCACATTATATAAACTTTTCAAAAACAACCTTAGTTAACGTACACAGATTAATTTCCGTATTCAAAATGGAAGATGTTTTATTTTCAAGAACCATCGACTATAGTGGAAGTCCCAGGAATATTGGTTAAGTCCCTCCTCAAATTCACAAAAAGACAAGCTGAAATGTTCCTGAGATTAACGTTGACCGGCTAGGATTTAGTAAAAATATAACCAAAGTACAAATCAGAATCTAGAAATCTTATATTAATGGCTAATATACATTAAAATTTCACTTTAATAAGCATCTGGAAAGGTTGGGAAGAAATAATAGATTTTCCTACTCCACTCTGATGTAAACCCCCACACTTCTGATGTAAAATTCATGACCACACCACCTGGCTATCTCTGGTACTTGTATCTCTCTTCTCGATAATGTAATATTTCACTGCACTCTATCCGTTTATTGATTCAACAATCAAAATCACTCAACACTTTGCTATATTTAAGAACCAAAAAATAGGAAGAAAGAAACATGGGGGATAGTTTTCCTGCTTCTTTTTTACCTAATTCTGCTGATCGCAGATTCGAGATGTTCAGTAAAATAATAAAAGAATTCTAAAGGGCTACATAAGAATATCTTACATTTTATTTTCAAATTCGATGTGGTACACAAAACTGCTCGTTGTAAATTATACTTTTTTTTGGAAAGTCATGGAAATAACTACATTACTGATGGTTTGTCTCACCAGATAGATATTCGTTCAATAAAAACGGAAACTAAAAATAAATTATTTTGTAGACATCCACAAGCCAGTTTTGGGCACAGTTTTTAGAGATGGTATTAATACTTCCTTTCAATAAAATTATCAAATAACTTATTCCTCACATGTTCCTGTCTAAATTAAATGGCAAAGTTTTCCATTTGTATATAGAAGGAGATGTTCTGTCTGAGAGACTGATTAATGGCAAAAAGCATGGAAATACAGACATAAAATTTGATACATATGGTTTTATTGTGCCCCAGAAGTTTATTTCAAAAGGATGTCGTCCACAGAAAATAACATTCATTCTTCTTGAGTGAGGAGACTTCATGGGAAGACGAATAAGTCACCGATTCTGATTCATCATCGTTGATTCCAACCTATTCAGTTGACGATTGGGTTAGAAAAGAACGAAAAGACGATAACGTATTGAGTTGTAAGAAAGAGTTTGACTTTTAATCGTATCCAAAGTAACTGCTTGATTGTATACTTCATCGAAGGTGTTTCAGTTTTCGAACAATCTCTTCTGGATACTTTGCGAAGTTAATTCTCTAACAAAAGCGTCTCAAATGTATTAGATTTTTATTTTCACCAGCTGTGAATGCCTTAAATTTACATACTTTGTACAATTTTTTAAGTTTCTGCACATACTGGTTAATATTTTTACCAGGTCCTGCCGGGGCCCTGAGGTTGGCCTGTCGTTACAGGTTCTAGTCGCAGTACGAGAGTATATCTAATTAGTTGGTTTTATAAAAAGTTTTGTCGAGGATAATTTACCTTCAGGATACGAATCAGCTTTTGATAGCACTTAAAGGATGCTGAGGTTGACAAAGTTTATAAGAAGCTTTAACTTGTCTTCCTCAGCAGCGAATATTTCTTGAGTAAAGTTTTCAAATGTTTTTTTCCATTTATTCCATTGGTGATCATAATGACTTTTATTAGGTTCTAGGCAGAAGCGTTCTGGTTAAAAAAATCTTTCAATTGATTACTCAATTTACTTAATAAGAAAATCCCTTGTGATATTATTAATAACATTAAGTTGAATAAATTTGTTACGAAATGGATTAAAGTTTGAACCAAACTGAAACGGTTTGATTTCAGGCTTAAAAACAATGCATTACTGAAATACAGAAAGTAACAAGTAAACATAAATATTGAGAATACATACCCAGCTGTTTTAAGACAGAAAAGAATATAACATAATACTACATTAGCCATTAGAATAATGGCTAAAGATAACCCTGTAATGTGGAGTTAATAACATACATTAGCCATATTTTTCAGCCGTTCACGAGATTAGCCTTACCTGGAATACAGATAAGAGGGCATTGTGACGTAAAAAACATTATAGGGTAATGGGTACAATATAACACAAAGTAATATTACCTTTAGGAAACAAATTGTGTAATAAATATTTTCTAAATTAGATCCACTGGAAATGAAAAAGTCATATATAACCAGCTTTTTGAGTTCCTAGAATTGACTGATAAAATGGGTACAAATTACAAACAGCAATACACTTTTTTCAATTTTGACTCATTCTGGATTATGAAACAAAAAAAATTTACATGGGTGTATATTATGTCTGGAAACACCCAAATATATCCTTTAATAATTTAAATATAAATTTTGAAACCTCTTGCAATCGTGATAGAGATTGGGCATCTACTTTTGGAACAATGTTTTGTTATGTCACACCAACGGGGGACGTCCTGCCGAGGGTATCGTGAATATTCTTAATGGAAGCCTATACCTTGTGATACATAATTTTAAAGGTAATAGCTTACTGAATTGAATGCCACAAACCGCATCTCAAGGGAATTATTCTATCAGAAAATAGAGCATTTTTAGTATTGAAAATTTACTGATGTTCAACAATGTAATTTTAAAACATGGTTCTTGCCACAAAAATGTGTTACACTAATTTTTTAGCATTTTTGTAAATGTTCAATTTAAATAAAACAAAAATTTCATTTTAAGCTGGTTCTATTAGCACAAATTTGCCAGTTTTTATTACAGTACAATTATGGAAATACTTATGTTATTGATTTCTTATTACAAATAAAAAATAATGTATGCTGTTAGAAAAGTCTTACAACAAACGTTTTACCTGCATTTGGTGTCAAAGCAATTGTTCGAACTGTGTTCCTTCTACGGTTTGACAATGAGCCAATCTTGTGTAAAATGATTCGACAGAGTTGCCTAACATTTCTTCAGTTATCAAAGCAATCTCCTCTATAATCCTGTTTCTTAGGTCTTCCAAAATTATGAGGCTTTCTTCTATAAACATTGGATTTTAAATGACCCCATAGGAAATAATCGATTGGTGACAAATCCGGAGATTTTGGAGGCCATTCGATTTCTCCTCTTCGGCCAATCCATTTATGAGGAAACCTTAAATCCAAATACTCTCTTACCTGTCTCCCATAATGGGGTGGAGCACCATCCTGCTGAAACCATACATTATCAAAGTATTCTCCTGATGCAATTTGAAATAGCTGGGATTATTTCATTTTTGGAGCATATTGTAGTAAAGTTCGGCATTTAAATTTCCATTGATGAAAAAAGGGTCCAACAATTTTGTATACCTAAAATTCCACACCATACGTTCAGTTTTTGTGGTTGCTGTGAATGGGACTCAGTAATCCAATGTGGGTTTTCACTAGCCCAGTAACGGCAATTGTGCCTGTTAACATTGCCATTTAGGAAAAAAGTTGCCTCATCAGAAAATAGTATGTTGGTCAGAAAATCTCTATTGTCATCACATTTGCGCATCACAAGTTCACAAAACTCAACTCTTCTGTCGTAATCATCCTCACTTAACTGTTGGACTAAATGAACTTTAAATGGTTTGTATTTATTAATTTTCAAAATCTTACTCACAGACATAGGGTGCATATCATGTTGCTGTGCAGCTTTTCTGAGCGATGTATGTGGGTCTTCAATAAATGTTTGCAAAACATCTAGTGCATGTTCTTCATCTGTTACAGATTGTATCCTACCCGACTTTGGCCGATTACGTACACTCCCTGTCATTTCAAAAACGCTCAATAGTTTTTGATATTGTTGAAACACTTATGGGATTCCTTTCTGGGAAAGTGTCATTAAACAAATTACAAACTTCCCGATAAGATCTTTGACGATCGCCATATCCTCGCATCATCAACAGAGTAATTCGTTCTCTTTCAGACAATTCCATTAAAATGCCAAATAAAAACTGAACTACTGTAATTAGATAACTTGTTGACAGCAATGCTTCAGAGACACTTATTAACTCGACAGGAATGATATGACCTTTGTCCATTTGTAATTCCCAAGCTTAGACCTGTCTAGTGAAAGCTCCATGCTCTCAACAAACTGAAACCTGTAGACCAGATGATTAATAACACAATAATGTTTCTCATAGGCTAGTGACCTTTGTCTCTTTAAACCTTCCTGCTGACTGGAAAACACCAAGTACAGATTCATAAGTAATCAGAGAAAGTGACTCATAAGTTTTATTCATTGTAATAAAAACTGGTAAATTTGTACTAATGAAACCAGCTTAAAAATAAATTGTTTATTTTATTTTAATTGAACATTTAAAAAATGCTAAAAAATTAGTGTAACACATTTTGTGGCAAGAACCATGTTAAAATTACATTGTTGAACATCAGTAAATTTTCAATACTAAAAATGCTCTATTTTCTGATAGAATAATTCCTTTGAGATGCGGTTTGTGGCATTCAATTCAGTAAGTTATTACCTTTAATATTATGTATCACAAGGTATAGGCTTCCATTAAGAATATTCACGATACCCTCGGCAGGACGTCCCCCGTTGGTGTGACATAACAAAACATTGTTCCAAAAAGTAGATGCCCAATCTCTATCACGATTGTAAGAGGTTTCAAATTTATATTTAATTTATTAAAGGATATATTTGGGTGTTTCCAGACATAATATACACCCTGTATATATATATAGTATATATATAATATATATATATATATATATATATATATATATATATATACTAGCAGACCCGACAGACGTTGTCCTGTACACACGTATTTAATTCGAAAATTTTAAACTTTGATTAATCTGTAACAATCAGGGCTGTTTTAATACAAAATGTCTATTAAAAAAGTTAGTACAATATCTAACTTCATTACATGTACATTTATTCACACTTCGACCAACCGATAGTGTGTGAGTATAACATGAGTGATGTGAAATGTAGAGGATGTTTTAAATGAAAACTTACTTAATCTGAAGGTAAAAAAAATGAAACAAACTATTTTATAACAGGTATATTTTTTCAATTTACAGTACAACTTAATTTATCGTAATGCCATTGAATGAACAATATTTTTTGTTAATCCTTCAGGAGTATACACAAACAAATTAGATGGTTTTCCGATAGGGCTGAAGTATAATAAAAGGCCTCCAACACAGTCGAATTATTGATATTTCTGAATAGCCTATCTAAACTACTATCCGAATTAGATTATAGTTATGTAAAGGCAGAAGTATAGTAAGCGGCCACCTTCACAGTCGAATTAGAAATATCAATAATTTCATTGTGATGGTGGCAGCTTATTATACTTCAGCCTTCGAATAACTATAATCTAATTCGGTTCGTCCTTTTAGTAGTTTAGGTAGGCTATTCAGAAATATCTATAATTCGATTGTGATGGTGGCCACTTATTATACTTCAGCCCTATAGGGAAATACTTATTTAGTATTTTAGATAAATGAAATTCTGTTGGCCAGTTCCAACACTGTACTGTAGTCTTAAATAAGTATAATGTAATTCGGTAATTTAGATAGACTAATCAGAAATATCAATAATTCGACTGTGATGGTGGCCACTTATTATACCTCAGCCTTTACATAACTACATTCTAATTCGGATAGTAGTTTATATAGGCTATTCAGAAATATCAATAATTCGATTGTGATGGAGGCTACTTATTATACTTCAGCCCTATCGGAAAACCATCTAATTTGTTTGTGTATACTCCTGAAGGATTAACAAAAACTATTGTACATTCAATGGCATTATGATAAATTAAGTTATTTAAAATTACAGTATAGCCTAGTATCGGGACTGGCCAACAGAATTTAATTTAAAACCAATTCCTACACTATTAACAATAGTTATTCACACATGTGATTTGTATGCTACTTAATTTGAACTTATGTGACCTATTTTGACTCCAGATTAAAAATTTTAAATTACAACAAATTATTTTAAATTCAATTAGTTTAAAACTTGATTATCTAAACTGTTAACAATAGTTATTCACACGTAGAAAACGCAACCTTTTGATTTGTATGCTACTTAGGTTATTTGAGGTTATGCGACCAATATACTCACTTCATTAAATTTGCAAAATGAGTTTCAATAACTTCCATAAATAACTATAGTTTTTTTATGCACTTCAAACATCTTCAATCTCTATTAATGTATTATTACAATTAGCACTTAGCACAATAATTACACGATGTTACAAAACAACACACACAAATTTGATAGCAGCACAAACTGTCGGGACAACCTGGAATTTAAAATAGAAAAACATAATGGCTGTGTTGTAACATTATAATGTTTACATAGAACAATTGGTGAAACCTCATCTTTGCAATCTGCATTACACTACTGATCAAGCACTTTACAATAACATTTTTCTAAATTTTAAATGTAAACAATTAATGTTTCTGCCTCTTTGAAGAACTTCAGCTGAAAGTATTAACAGCTGTTAAGTAACAGTTCACTTTGTATTACGTGTCGTAGCGCAGGCTGGCGGATCCAATGTAAAACACTCCAACATCAAGAACAATTTATTATTAACAAACTAATTTAAATAAACTATTGAAATTGGACCAAATTGTGAATCTAAACCATTCTCGGATCCACCTGAAGACACAGAAAAAGTTTCATTAAAAATCGGTCCACCCGTTTAGGAGGAGTTCAGCCCCATACACACGCACACAAGAAATATATATATATTAATCTTCAATAAGAAGTCTCAAATGTATTAAACAGTTTGTATATTTCAGCTTAAGCCGTCTTAAGGAAATTATAAAAACTATAAATAGGGCTATAAGAAGAGGATAAACATAAAACATCAACACAGAAAATGAAAATTAAGAATGAATCATGTAGAATGGTAAACATATGATTTAGTTTTATAAATTCACTTTGTTGACTAAGTCACCTTAAATTTAATCCACTTGGAAATTTTTATTTAGTGAAGAGTTGATGGGCTTGTTCCATGGTTCTAAGACTCTTTGTTGTACTTAAATTTTCTTATATTTTTCTGGTTTCACTGAATATGTTTCTTCAAAGTTTAAATTATGTATTAATCCATGTGCCACTACAGTTTGCTCTGTCTTCTTATGTTTATATACTATATCATTTTTGTGTAGAACTACTTATAAATGTTTTTGAAGTAGAGCACATGTTGCAAACTAAACACCTGGGTTTATTGCAAGAATGTGAACTCAACTGTCACGTTTTCTTGGTCTTTGTGCTTAGGTAATTTTGGATGGACTAAAATATCTTTCAAAACTGGTGGTTTTCTGAATCTTATTTTTTGAATGTATTTGAAAATGTTTTTAGTTTAAGCAGAGCTGTCCAATAAACTGTATGCTACTCGAAGTATATTGTTAATTTTATAAAGTCCTGGGTGGTATTTTGGTAAAAACTTTGGATCATTATTGTCAAATTTAGATTTATTTGTTCCAATTTATAGTGATTTAGTGTTCAGTTTGTTGTCTAAAAGTTTGTGTGGATAACCCCTTTTGGAAAATGCTGATAATAAATTATCAATATATTGTTCTAAGTGATATTTGTCAATGCATAAATTTTTGGGCTCTTTATCTAAACTCTTTGGAATGGCTTTTTTTGACATGAGACGGATGACAACTCTCATAATGTAGATATTGAAATGTGTTGGCGTTTTTATATATATTTTTTTCATATATATTGCCACATCATTGGGCTAGCGAAAACTGGAAAGTTGGACAGAAATTATAGATTATAGTTATCATAGAAGTGTGTCTTAACTTGCCGAAACTTAACTAACCACTGATCAACAACAGTACAAAACATTAAACGAAGAACTATTTCAAATGTATGCTTCACATTTTTATCCCGATATAAATATTTTTAGTTTTAATTTTTCATGAGTTCAAATAAGAACTGGGCCTCAACCACTTATACTCGTATTTTTAAGGGCGTGTTAGATGTAGATATATTTTAAAAATATTGTCTAAAATAATGTTATCTACAGTAAAGTTGAGTTCTCAAACAGTAGTGTTAGTTTCAAATTATGAAATAATTTGTTTTCAACCAATCAAAAGCAATGGGCAATAAATTAGGCATAATTGGTGTTAGCAAGTCTAGATCAACGAGCCACAGCAGTTAAAAATAAGTAATAATAAACGTGATGAGTGGTGGGATAAGCGTTACTTTATCTCTTATATATCGATATGAATATTAATTCATAACTCTAATCAACGTACATCAAATTATTTTCGTATACCACATAGCAAAAAAATTAGATTGTTGACTCCAGACAAGAAAACTGAACGTCGCATCATGAGAAATGAAGGCAATATTCGATCATCTTTTTTACTGATGATTCAGCTCTGCCCTCTTTGAAATCAATTGCACAAGCGGACATTTATTATTGGCAGTTTCGGTTTAAATTTGCTTTCCGTAGCAAGGTCGTAATATATCAAGAATTGTATTGTGTTTACAATGAGGTGTAAACCGAAAACCTTAAAACGATATCCTGTGTGATATTGATTTCATTGTATTATACACACAAAGCAGAATTATTTTAGAGAAAATCCAAATTTAGATCATCTATTATAAATATCAGCGTTTTTAGAACATAACAGATTTGACCTGAAGAACCACGATTTTCAGTTTTTAGGTTATGTATATGTATTTATTCCTTTTAAGCTATGTAAATATCTCAATATGTGTCTTTGGAGTCGATGTAACGGTGGGGGGGGGGGGGGGTTAGGACATTTTCTATACAATCTATTTTAATGACGTAAGCCATGATGGGCCTTACACCGCATGTGATTCAAGCAACAATTATTTAGTAATATTCTAGTAGGGAAGCTTCTAAGCATATGGTTTATATGAGTTCATGCCAGACTTTAAGGTCGGATACTTTTTGGACACACCCTCGTATATATATATACATTTGAGAAAAAAATTTTTAAATAGAACGCAAATTATATCAATAGTTTCAAAATTTACATTTTTCAGTATATTAGTTTACTGCGTTAGATTAAAAATCTATAAATTAAGCACAAATGCGTGTTCGTTTGAAATTAATATGGACAAACGATAATTTTAAAAGATGACCGTTGATGTTATCACTCTTCTACTTACTGTAAAAACATTATCGAGGTCGGGCACTAAAACGCCTCCAAATTTGTGGAGACCGAGGTCTTAAAATTATGCCCTAAAGATTGAAGATAGAAATACACATTTTCTTTGTGTAAAACAATGTTTGAGTTTAAGTTACAAAAGCAAGTGTCCTGTTGTACTTGCTGATTATACTTTACGCAACAGTAACCTCAAACTCGATACAAAACATTGTTTTGAGAGATGGAGCTGCACTGCATATTTACACTAATTTATAATTGGATTGTTACGAAGGCCTTCATCTCCTCGACCCTGTCTCTAAATTATCACCAACAACAAGTAGCTTTGAGTAGCTTTGTAGCTGTTAAACCATTCATTGTGCATTATAACTAATTTAATACAAGTATGTGAGTATTTTGTTATATTCGTACCTGATATAACATCATATATCACGTACGACCATTTGTTATTGTGTTGTTTTTTAAAAACATGGTGAATAAAAAGTTATTTCAACGTGTTTTTATTTTGAAGTTTACACAACGCTGGGTCCATCATATTTTTGGGACTGATTTTATTCAAAACACTGTTTTGTCCTTTCATGTATCATCTGCTAACATAATTTTTATTTTGTGGTTAATTAAATTGGTGGTTTTTGTCTTTACCCGTCTTCGAGCAATTTTGTGTAAGTAGCTATTTTATAGTCGAATTACGATTTTAAGACTTTTGCTATTTATAAATCCTAGATTTCTTTTCAGGGACTTTATAAATCTTATACAAAATGGAAATAAGAATATATTTTAATTTACTTTATAATTAACGGAAGTTTTTCAAGAAAGTACATGTCGTTGCAAGTATAGTTTCAGAGTAAAAGACTTTTCAATTTTAATATTACTTAAAGGCTACGGGTAATAGCTATTCAGTATTAAATAGTCAAAATAAATTTTATCCATAAAGTTGTAAAGCATTTAACCAAGATTTTTGGGGTGAAACATAGCTAAGTTACAGTTTGAAATTTTGAGTCTGTACCATCAGAAACAGGTTGTGACATAAGTGGTACGAAGAATTTTCTGGAAGTTTTTAGTTGGTTTCATTTAGCCTCGTTTTGTAATAGAGAAAATCTTTATTTTATTTCAGTGTTATAAGAAAGTTAAATGCTTAGTTTCGATTTTAGTTCTGAAGCAGGAAGTTAACTTTAATTTAGTTTATTTTATTTGAAGGAAGAAAAACGAGTCTTGAGAAAAATTTTAACAACAAAAGTAGTTTGTATAAGAATTGTTACTTTTAAGTTAAAATTAATGAATTGCTTATTTGCGATTTTGAGAAAGTTTTCTTCCTGTCTATCTATCCTAAATAATTATAATATAATTAATTATTAAACTAGACAATTAAGTGCAGTTAAACTAATCAAAAGAATATGTAAAGGGTTTTGTGAAACTTGCAGATCTATCAAGTTATGAGGGTGTTAAGATTTCCATAGTGTAATATTGCCCACAGGGAGGGTGCAAGCAAACTTTCGCTAGTAAATGATTATGATTTTTCACTAGATTGTTGGGTGTCCAATACTGAGGTTCAAGATTCACTGTGACTTTACTGAAATTTATTACACTTAACTGAGCAGTAAATATTGTGAAAGTAAATAGCAAAAAGTGGTTTGTTTTCTTAAATAAGAGTACTTGTTAGCCATAATAGAGGTAAACGTTATAACTGTCGAGGTTGTTTATAATGTTTACTTCATACTCATAATTCGTATCCCTTTACCTGGACGCTATTCACTTCGTTGAACTAACATACAACTGAATGATAAAGAGTCCGACATAAAAACCAAAACCAGTAAGTACTGAAAATATAAAACGACAAAATAAAAAGGTCAGTAAAATTTTTAAATCGCATAATTCATTAAAATTATTTTCTTGTGAAAATCTGTTCATATTTCGATAAAGGATTAAAATGCTGTAGATCGTTTCTATTATTATAAAATGTTTTAATCTTTAATTACACTTCAATTATGAATATATTTTACTTGAACCTCTCTACATATTCGCAAGACAGGTTTATGTAAGGATTAAAGCAGTACTACACAATAGTTTTTTCATACCAGGCTTCACGAAGGTTTATGCAACATTTCAATTATTTTTCATTTCATTAGGCTACATGTGTTATCGAGTCACGTATAAATAACATATGATAGGATACAGTGCGTTTTACTAATTTATTTGCCCTGCAATCTTCTTCTCACCATCTTGGTTTACCAATAAATAATACTAATGTAAAATTGATTACTAACACTTAGAAAAATCCCATGGAATGACAATCACCACATTCACACTCTATGTTGCCCTGGTTAGTACAGAAATGATGCCTCATAACATTTCCAATTCAAAATATCAGTTCGTTCACGAAATATATTCAGATAAACAAACAAAAATGAAGTACTTCAGTCCAATTATTGAAAGGTTTCGCAAAGCTCAGCCAATAATAAAATTATATAGTTTCATCTTGGTACATATCTCAATTTTGCTTCTGGCTTACATCTAAATAAATATTTTGTGTACACTTAGTTTTGGCTATAGATTTGATGAATGAATAATTGATTATCTAAAAGTCAACAAAGCAATGTATTTAAGCTCCTGGAGTATTTTTTTTAACAAATTTCTTAAATCAGCTAAAAGGAGGTCATATCCGATCATCAATCTTTGAAAAAACTAGAATAAGTTGTTGACGTAAAGGGTAGAGAGAGCACGAAATAAGGAAGCTTTGACTGGACATCATCATGGTAAAATGACAAGATACATCAGAGGCTGAATTAGGAGGAATCGTAGAGCTTGTCTGTGATGCAGTCTTGTTATTACAAACAATACTTTATGAATGTATTTTACATCCCATGTTTGAAACAAACTGCAGCAATGAGGTCTTGATTTCAAATTTAAATATGTTATTACTATATGTAAGTTTAATCTTTATCAGCCTCTATTTTATACCTTAATAAGTGATTGATGTATTGAACAACGCTCGCTTGGTTAGAGAAAAATATCCTAAAACGTCATATTCATTTTAAAATGTTGCAAATTACGTTTACAACACCTGGAGTTATAAAGTGAATTTAGATCAGCTGGTGACTTTACAATAATGGAATTTATTCTTTTAAATCATGACTTAAAATATTTTGTAAAAGAACAGAATAGACATTTACTAGATGATGACCAGTTGAATATTGGATGATAACCAGAACTCTCAAATCTTCAAGGATCAACATTGCCACTAATAAATCCATACTAAACCGACAAGGATAAGTGGAAGATGAATAAATGTCCAATGGAACACACAAAGTAAAACTGGACTTGGACTAAAGTAAGATTTACCCAATTTATGGATTCCAAATCTGAACATGCAACAAAACCTTTTCTATGTTGGATATATTTTTTTTTTATGTGCCCATGGCCGTATAATTTCACGGAACCCTGTATGTGACAAATAAACTGAATAATTATTGTAAATCAAACGTTTATTTATCTATATCAATAGCTAGTTAAGCAAGGGCAAAGAACTAGTTTAATAAATAAATGAAGAAAAATACAAATTAATAATACAAAATAGAATTTGCAATTGTTGTAAGTAAATATATAAACAGCGATCTTAGGCTATGAATGAAACACCTCCGTGCATACATCTTTCGTCTCACCCAAAGAGATTTTGTATTGTTGAAGTAATACAATCCATTTACACATAAAATTTAACAGTATCTGATTTTTTAGATTAAGAAATACAAACACGTATTACACGCAATTCACTGAAAATTGTGATCTGTTAGTATTAACTACTTAAAAGTCTGATGTTGAGAGGAAGTGAGGCTAAGTTGTGATGTTAGGATATGAGGCTAGGATGTGATGTTAGGGTATGAGGCTATGATGTGATGTTAGGGTATAAGACTAGGGTATGACGCTACCATATGATATTAAATTATGAGGCTATGATGTGATGTTAGGGTAGGAGTCTAGGGTTTGAGGCTATGCTGCATGGGACTAGGGTGGTAATGCTAGGTTATTATATTAGGGCATATGGCCTAGGGTGCGAGAATAGGATTTTATGTTAGAGTACGAGGCTAGGATATGATGTTAAGGAATGAGGCCAGAGTTGTTGAGGCTAGAATGTTTATTTTAGGAAATGAGACAAGGGTGTAATTATATACAGTATTGTGTATCGCTTTTTCTTCTTTTGATGACATGGCATCTTACCATGAATAAATTTAATAGAGAAATAGTTGCAATTATGTAAAAACTCTATCAATATCAAACTATGAAGTATTTTTTTCAATACTTAAGTTTAAATCGTAATGAGTTGTGTTGAGGTGCTAGTCCTTTAAAGAAA
Source organism: Homalodisca vitripennis (assembly GCF_021130785.1). Classification (NCBI taxonomy): domain Eukaryota; kingdom Metazoa; phylum Arthropoda; class Insecta; order Hemiptera; family Cicadellidae; genus Homalodisca; species Homalodisca vitripennis. Next base: position 13,733 of record NW_025781063.1, on the reverse strand, counting down.
CATACATTCTATTTTTAGACATAGTTTCATTTTCTTTTCGATAATCCCTTATGTTTTTATCTTTTATAAGTAAATTATTACCCATGTAATTTCAGAATACTAAATACTATGAGAGTAAAGTACGATTTCATAACCTTTAGCAATGGGTTAGTGGTTTTAGTGACTGGGCAGTTTTCATTGCTGTGGCAGTTGCTAAATAAAACTAAGTAGTAATAACGTATCATGGCTGATAAACAGAGAAAGGTAGGTTCACCTGATATGATGTAATTGCATGTATTATATATTATACAATGTTCACTGCTGTTACAGTTGCTAAAGTAAACTAATGAATAATAGATGTGTAGCTGACAAAACAGAGAAAGGCCAGTTTACTAGAATTGGTGTTTATTGCATATATTATATACATTCTCGTAATAAATCCTATCTTCCTTTTTTTACATATTTTTTAAATGTACGCTTTTGTGAAATTCATCTTAAATATTCATATAATATAATATTAAGTGTAGTAGGAAGATATATTTGCAGTATACATAAGTATATTGAAAATAATTCTATTAATTTTATTTTTACTAAATTTTCTTAAAACTGCTTACATACAAGACAATAACCCACTTCTCTGCAAAGAAGACATATTATAAAGTTGGGTCAAAAACCCCATGGCATGCAAATACTAGTTAATACGGTAAGACCGTCAATGTTTAAGGTAGTTAACTGAAACTACCTCAGCATATCTAGAATGTAGTAATAAATCTAGACTGCTCTGTACATCAATATAGCTAATCTGCCTTAATAAATTTATAGATTTTAATATTTTATTACTCTTATGATTTATGCAATGAACAGTTGATATTATTCTAATAATTACTCTTGAACTTTCCCAATATAACTTATTGGATATTTTCTTTGTATTTCTATTTTAATAAGCTTCTCCTTTAAAACCTTGTTACATTATTTAGAAGCCACCATCAGTCAGGAAAAAATAAAATACAGGTTTATTGAAACAACTGTTTACAGCGCAAACTGACAGCCAGGTATAGTGTTATCACTGAAGGGAACTATCACAAGACTGACGTTGAACGATCCTGCGTTACATTGTTTCAGATCAATACAGAAAAACAATGAATTTCAATTCTGATTTGGGAAGTAACCATTTTAGTAAGAACTGGCAGTCTTTATTGAGGATAAACTATAATTAATATTTTTATACTTTTAATTTTAATTGCAATATATATATATATATATATATATATATATATATATATATATATATATATATATATATATTATATATATATATATATATATAGAAATTTTATTCTTAGAAATATAACTTGTATGAAAATTTATTTATTAGAGTACCTATCGATTAACTCTCATAACATAAATATTACTGTAGGAGCCAAAAAATAACACCTTGCCGTTGTCCCGCCTATTCTACTCAGTAAAATTTAGTTTTAATAATTCTTCATGAAGAGAATTTTTCTCGTAATGTAATCATTTGTGTATGTATATATTTTTATATTCAAAACCTCTGTCTCTTTATTAGGTATAACTTTAATCTTAAGTTATTTTACACTTTTATTTTTATAATACTTAATATGCTGCACAGAAACTAGCCAGATAGAAGCGCAACTGATTGAGTAACAATCAGTTGTTTACCCTTTTATTGGTCAGCGCATTTAGTCATATTAATCTAAGTTGGTACTGACATCATGTGGTGTCAGATGCATCGATTTTATCCGGCATGGATCTCGATCGTTGTAGCTCGTCTTGGGGCCTAGTACACATCGCCTTTACCCTTTCCCTTATTTACGATTATGTAAGTTTTATTCGTACACAAAGTTTGATGTTTTTTCAAAACATTCTTGATCGATCTTTAAATGTTTAGATTTGGTAATCTCCTGGCCATTATTCCCGTCAATAGCTAGAGACTCAGTGTGAACTGTGTACACCCTCTCTGCTCAGATGATACAACCTTTCTGTACAGATTGTAAAGTGGGAGGATAAAACAATACTGGACTGTGCCGAGTTGTGTCTGGACGAATTAAGACAAACTTCGATGATCAATCTTTTATTTGAACCTTTTCACACCATATGTAAATATCTTTCTCTCCTTAGCCACAAAGTTTTTTTTTATGTCATTATAAAGTTAAATTAATATAGCCTACCTCTCTACAAGTTATTTATTTAACTTTTGGACGTATCACTTTAAATCCGCAAGTTATCAAAAGTACTTACAATTTATTCATATAGTGTCTTGTCTCTCACGACCCACATTATTGTTTATTAGAACTGAGTAAAATAAATTAAATATCCCTCAAAAATCTGTCTTAAAAATAAATCTCTTTTTAAACACGTGTAAAGGATTTAGTTTTAGAGTCAATACAATGATAAAATGTTATTTCTCTCTCAATTAGAATCGTTATACATCACTTTATTTTAGAAAAAAGGGCATTAAGGTATTAAGTTTTAATATCTTGAGTGTATTTCTATTTTGACTTAATTGGTGTCCTAATTTGTGACCATATAGCCTAATAAGTCGTCAATCTTTCTATAATAGTTACTAAAATTCTTTACATAATTTAAAAACTCATCTTTTACAGGAATATAATACGTGTTATTTTCACTTAAGTTTTTTATCATAGTCACGTGGTACAAATGGCATAAACTAGATCTACATAAAAATATCTTTTACCATATTTAATTTAAAAATTATTTAAAAAACCCATAAACCGCAATATATTTAGTAAAAGATAGTTTTTATTTATAGTCTAGGTTAAATACAAAGCTTAGCATATGAAATGGAAATCCTCAAAGCGATTTGAATCGTATCATGTAGCAATGTTGCCGAGACACATCTGGCAGTGCGAGCACAGTCCATAACATTTTACGAACTTGGCAATGTCAGCTAATACCATTGTCTGCCATAAAGCGGAAATTCGATCTAATTCAGACGTAATGTTTTATTAGAACATTACAGAGGTCGAGCTAGTCCCTATTGTTCTAAAATAAAAGCTTAATGACACTAGCCCAAATAGAAGTAAACTGTTAAACATGCATTTTATAGTTTAACCTGCATATGATACATGTAATACACGGATTAGGAAATAGCGAGGAGTCAATTTGCACAATTATAGCTTTTTATTTAGGAAACGCCAATTGCTAGTTCCATTACAGCAAGATTTAAACTGATGCTTATAAACCGTCTATCTGTCAGTAAAAAAGGGCACAATAGTAGCTATTGTAGAGGCCACAAACTTTTATGTCCATTGAAGCACGATAGAAGGGAAGCTTAAAAGCTTTTGTACACATTTTTGAAGGTGCACAATAGAAGCTTTTGTAGAACCACCAACTATCAAGCCCAGTGCTGGAAGAGAGGAAAGTCATGTTTGGAAAACATTTGTAGTCAGTGTGAAAATAAACAATGGTAGTTTTTTTTTAACTACCAACTATCAGACCCAGTGCTGCTATATAGGAAATTGATGTTTAGAAACATCTTGTAGTCAGTGTGAGATGCACAATGGTAGCTTTTTTCGAAGTAACGTTGGAAGCCCAGTGCAGCAAGATAGAAGTTGGGGTCTCAGGTTTCGGTAGTTCATGGGAACCACCACTAGGTTTATTTGAGGTAACTAATATGAACATAATACTTTTAACTGTTTTTTTCATAGTTATTAAATTTAGAGTTTTTGCTTGTTGCAAAAATTAAAAACGACAGCTGATGCCATTTCAGTAATCATGGAGCAGTGGGACATTTCAGCATCGTGCTTTTGTTACTGAACATTTCTTTTAAGATAATGAGTTTTTTCTGATACGCAACGGTTATTCGTAGCAAATTTTCATGTTTTATCGTCAGGGAGCCGGTCCTTGCAGGAATACTATTAAAAGGTAGGTGAACATTTTTAGAAATTTTGGTTCTGGATTAAAAAGTTAGGAATAGAAATGGACTCATTACGGTAACCAGAAGATGTTGTGAGTAACTGCTCACACGTCAGATTTCTCAATGACAATATCTCATTTTAGATTTAGGCAATGTCGAATGGCCTGCCTGTTCTTCGGATCTCACTTCTTGTGATTTTTGGTTATGGGGCTATCTTAACAGCAAAGTTTTTATTGCAAAACCTCAAACCATTACCGGTTTAAAAAACACGATAAGAAATGAGGTTGCTACAATACCAAAGTCCGTGGTACGCCGAGTAATGTCAAATTTTCAGAGAAGATTACATACGTTTTTAGATTTTGGTGGGGAACATTTAAGGGGTGTTATAGCTGTTAATAAAAGGGGAAGGAAAAAAAAGGAGGAAGGGAAAAAAGGGGAAAACAGGAAAAAAGGGAAAAGGGAACAGGGCGGGGGACAAGAGGAAAAGAAAGGAAAAAAGGGGGGGCGGCGGGGGGGGGGGGGGGGGGGGGGAAAAAAAAAGAAAAAAAAAAAAAAAAAAAAAAAAAAAAAAAAAAAAGGAAAAAATGGGGGAAAAAGGGGCCCAAAAAAAAAAAAGGGGAAAAAAATTTTTAAAAAAAAAAGGGGGGGGGGGGTTTAAAAAAAAAAAAAAAAACCCCCGGGGGGGGGGGGGAAAAAAAAGGGGTAAAGGGGAAAATTTAAAAAAATTTAAAAAGGTTTTTTTTTTTTCCCCAACCCTAAAAATTAAATAATAATTTTTTAATTTTCGGGAAACAAAAAAAGGGAAAAAAAATTTTTTTTTTTTAAAAAATAAAAAACAAAATTTCCCTTAAAAATTTTAATTTTAACTTTTTTTTAAAACTTTTTTTAAATTTAACAAAAAAAAAAAACCCCAAAAATTATGCCCCCCAAATTTTATTTTTAAATAGTTTCCCTTTTCCCATAAAAAACCCAATTTTTTAAAATTTTCATTTTTTTTTTCTTTAATCTTTTTTCACCCAAAAAGTAAAAAATTGTTGGAAAGGCCTTTAAATTTAAACCGGAAATTTTGAAAACCCCCAAAATTTTAATTTTCCTTTTAATTAAAATTTTTTTTTTCTTTTTTTCCAAATTTTTCTTTTAAACTTTTAAAATTTTTTAAAACAACCCCAATTCATTAATTTTTTAAAAACCCCATTTAGTTGGAAAAAATTTAAAACCCAAAAAAAATTATTTCTAAAAAAAATCAAACCCAAAATGGGGGTAAAAAATTTTCCCGAGGTCCATTTTTTATTTTTCCAAAATAAATTATAAAACAAAAAGGGTTTTTGGTTTAAAGTTAGAAAAATTCAAAATAAGTTTAAAAAAAAAAATACGGGTAATATTTTTTATAAAAAATTTTTATATATCCCAAATAATTTTATTTTTTAAAGGGAAAAAAATTTTTAAAAGGGTTTTAAAGAGATAATTTTTAAAAAAATTTTTTAAATTTTTTTTTAAAATTTTCCTGAAACAAATTTTTTTTTTTTAACCCCATAAAATTTTTTAAAAGGGGTTTTATTAAAAGGTTTTTAGTTTTTTTCAAATTTCTTGGGGTTTTGGTTTTCCCTTTTTTAAAATTTTTAATTAAAAAAATTAAAATTATTTTTAAAATTTTTTTCTTTTTTAAAAATTTTTAAAAAGTTAATTTATTCCTTTTTAAAAAAAAAAATTTTTTTTTTAAAAATTGGGGGATTTTTGGGAACTAATTTTCCAGTTTAAAAAATTTTAAAACCCAAATTTTTTTTAACAAATAAAAATAAAATTTTATTTATTTCCCTTTTGGTTTTTTTTAAAATTTAAAATGTTTTAAAAAACCCCCCAAAGTTTTTCCCCCAAAGGTTTTTTTTTTTTGAATTTTTTGGGGTTTTTTTTTTTTTAGGGGTTAAAAAAAAAGTAAAAGAAAACCTACAAAATGATGTTGTTATGGGGGGTTTTTGCGATATTTACTTAATTTTCTAAAAAATTTTGGGAAGGGGGAAAAGAAAAAAGGTATCATATTTTTTTTTTCAATCAACTTTTGATTTGTGCCCGTTGTGGGGAGTTTGTCCCACTCGTTGAACTTGGGAAACTATTTTTGAAACGTGAGGGGCTTTTTTCCCAACCTTGACCGGGGTTTGGCCCCGGTATAAAGAGCCCTTTTTGCTCCCCCCTACATATGCCCTTTGGCCCTTTCCAACCCCTTTCCCCAATAAAAATATGTAAAAAAACACTTTTCTTTTTCCCAAAAAACACTTTTTCACAAAATTGTTTTTTTTTTATCCCCGTTTGGGATTTTTTCTAAAAAATTTTCACAAATTTCTTGTAATGTTCTTTCTTCGGAAATATAATTAAAAATTATAAAAAAATATGGGGGACAACGCCAGTGGAACACTTCACTTAAACTTTTTAAAAGAAACACAGATCTTCACACAGAAAATTCTTTTTTTATTTTATAAAAAGTCATATCTTTTTCTTCAACTAAACCAAATACTTTAAAGAAATCTTCTAAAAAAATGGTTTATTCTTGTTAAATTTCTTTTTAAAAATAGAGGGGGATTACATGGTAGCTATTCGTGGCCAACGCCCAGAAAATGATGAAGACTAGAACTAGTGTTACCTAAATGGTTTTTTAAAATAAAATTTTCTAAATTTTCCCCTAAAAATGTTATATTTTCCCAAAGGGTATATTAAATAAAGGGTTATCAATATTTTTTCAAAATTTTTGTTGTTAAAAAAACCACTCAACCTTTTTTAAATTTAAAAATTTTGGTCCCCCAATTTTTAGTAAATATTAAAACCTCTTTCAATTAAAATTTCCCCCTTAAAATTTTTAAAAATTTTCCCCTATTTTTTAAAATTTTTCTAAAAAAAATAAAAAAAATCTTTGAAACAAAAAAAACAAGGGGTTTTTTCATTAAAAAATTTCGGGAAAATAACAAAATTTCAAAATTTTCCCCCATCCCCCCTTTAAATTTTAAAAAAAAAACTCTTAATCTAAAAATTTTGGGCTTTTTGTTTGAAAATTTGGTTATGGGGTTCTTTAAAATATTAAATTTTTTTTTTAAATCCACTTCGGCCCATGACCTTGAAATAGTTTTTTCAATATCATCCCTTTTTTTAAAATTTTTTTTTAATAAATTTTAAAAAATGAATATTTTATCAATGTCTTTCCCAATTCGGGAAATTTTTTTAAAAAAATTTACCCGACGAAAAATAGGAAAAAAACGCGTTTTTTTTTTATGAATTTCTCTAATTCGTTTTTTAACCATCTGGGTTTTAAAAAATTTCTAAAAACCCAAAAACCCCAAAAAAAAATGGGTTTTTTTTTAAAAAACAGTTTTTTTAAAAATCCATATTTTTTAATTTTATACGTTTTTAAAACCAGAAATATTTGTAAAAAACTTTTTTTTTTCAATAAACATAAAATGGGTTATTCGCTAAAAATTTTTTGGATTGTAAAAAATTTCCTTTTTATTATTTTTAAAAACTTTTTTTTAAAATCTTGATAATCTGATACTTTTTTTCGGGGAAAAGACCCCCGGAATGTTTAAATTTTGTAATTTCTTGGTAAAAAAAACCGTTCAATTTTACTCTGAATTTTTACATTCAAAACTATCAAATTTGAAGGATTTTTTTTCTTGATTATTCTGTCTTCTGTTTGAAAACCATAATAACGAACTTGGGATTGAAGATTTTCTATAAATTTTGTATTCGAAGAATAAGTTGTTTCCGGAAATACCTTTTTGTTTAATTTCATTGCCAATCTAAAAATTAACTATGTTTTGTTTTTTTAATTTTTACAATCAACTAAAATTTTTTCGTGGTTTTTAAAACAATCATGGAACTCTAATAAAAAAAACGGGAAAATTTTTTTTTCCATAAAAAAGGCATAACATTTCCGTTTTCAGTTTCGAATCCCTCACGTTTTCTGCTCTTATAAAACTTAGATAAAAAACCTCCTTTTAGATCGGAAAAAGTAACATTTTAAAAAATCCTAACCAAAATGGTAAATTTCCGCGCTTCAAAAAAACCCCAAATTTTTTAAAATTGATTCAAAACCTTGGTTTGGGGAAAAAATCACTTTTTGAATCAATAGTTCCTTTAATTGTGCTTAATTGGCCACAGTTTTTGCCCACTTTTTTTTTTTTTCAATTTAGAAAATAAAAAACGGTAATAAAATTATCGATTAATCTTTCATTATCAGTTCCAAAATATGCTTGACCTTTGTTTTGTTAAAGTTCCAGAAATTAAAACGGGGGTTAGACGAGAAAAGTTATCTCCAAAAATCAATATTTAAACTCGTTCTTTTATTGGTTCATTCAAATGTTGTTTACTAATTTGGGATAGAAATTTTTAAACTCCGCCCCTTTTAATTCACTAGCATATTTCTTATATCCCATTTAATAAGAGAAAATTTAAAATTTTTAAACATCTTGTATTTAAAAAAAGATACATTTTTTCATCGATCTAATGTACGTTTTTTATAAGAAAAAGATATAAATTTTAGTATTTTATAATAGATATTTTTACTTCTACATATTTAGGTTTCTCTTCTTAAATTTTGCAATTCTCGGCCCCAATTTAATAAAATCTGCAAGGATTTACCGCTATCTATAATATTGTTCCAACAAACGTTATCTTATTTTTATCCAAAAATTTTTAAAGTGTTGTTAGGACAAAGAACAACATTATGTTCTTTTAATTTTGTAATTTGTATATTTTCTTGAATGAACTTCTGATGATAAATTTGATATTTAGCAATGTTATAACCAATTCAATTTGTTTACGTATAATCTCATCATATCTTCGGATAATTTTATTTTTGGGGAAATTCATCCCAATGTTCTTTTTTAAAATCTCTTTCGTGTTGCAAATTTTAAAAAGATCGAAAGCACTGTAATTGTTCCGCCATCTCTATTTATTAAGAAAAAATTTCCAAGTTTTTTATAAAAAATTGGCTCTTTTTAGGTTACATTCAGACATTTTCCAGAAATTTTTTTAACTCCATTGATATTTGCATGTATTTTATATCATTTGTTTGCAGTTTTTTCTTTACATCTCACACAATATATGAGCGCCAATTTATATAAGGGAAATTTTATCTTACGCTAAATCCTTACGCGCAAATACCCCATTTATTAAGTTTTCCTCGAACTTATTATTTTTTCTCTAATTTTTTGAAATTTTGCACCTTAAAAATCATTGTATCAACAAAGTTATGACCAATTTTTTCAAAAGTTTTCCGTAGAAACTAACTAAACTTATCAAAAGATCTTTAAATTTAGTAAGTTTTTACATTATTTTCACCAACTTCGTTTACTGATCTTTTATTCTTTCATCAATTTTTTCATAGACTTCTGTTTTTAAAATCTTTAACATGTGTTTATGATTCTCATAATTTTGTTTTTAGTTCATTTAAACATTTTAATAGGATTTCTAATTGAATCATTAAACAACATAAAATGGATTAATTCCTTTACTAACCCTTGCTAATTCTTTTTCCTTTTAAAATCTAAGGCATTTTTAACATTCGGATCATGTAAATCAACAATATCGATTGTTTTCTGATTTAATTTTTTGAGGTTTTAAAATTTGTTCTTTAACAACACATCATGTTTGTCAATACCAGGTCGAACCCCGACAATTCTTTTTTTATTAGCCAAACTAACATAATTCTTTTAACTTTGATCGCTTCATTTATTTTATCGCTTTTCGATATGAGACATTAAATTGGTAAAATAATTTTTTTTACCCCTTTCATCAATTCTTTTTCAATGTTTTTTTTTTTATCAGCAACTTCATTTGAACTCATAAAATTTGCAAGTTTGTTATCATATTCTGCTTTAAAATCTTTAATCTCGACAGCAAACATATCTGAATCTGGAAGGTTTTGTAATAAATTTTTCTAACTTGTTATCAAACTCATTTCTCAACTATCAAATTTAAACTATTATTTACATTTTGTAATTTGTGTTCCAAATAAAGTCAAAATATTTTGTGAATCCATATTTATTAAGAATAATTTTGTTACAAATCTTTAAAATCTTTACCATATCAGTTTATTCAAACAAAAACCAAAAAATGACCACAAATTGGGGGTCTTTTTAGTCTTGAATTGAGGAATCATTGTAGTAGACGCTTGATTTTTTCAAATATTTAATCAATTCTATAGGGGGTTTTGTCTCAATCTTCCATAGAATAAAATAAATGCAATGCTTATCTTTTTTAATAACAAATCCAAGGTTTCCATTCCATAACGAGTCTAAATTAAAATCACATTTCATTTTTAAACTTTTTCAGGTAATGTATCTCTCATGAATTCCCTTTAAAAATGTTTAATTTTTTTGCAGATTTCTTCCAATTTCCGAATGTTAAAGGTTTTTAATTTTTTTTCAATGTTTGATTTAGTAATTCAAAGTTTTTTATTTATTAAATCCTGTAAATCTTCCATCTTCTATCTGAACAATTTAATGTTTTCAACAATAGAAATTTAATTTTAACAATGGTTAATGACTTACAAGTTTAACATGGGGAAAATTTTAACTGGTTATTGTTCCAAATCAATAACATTCAAAGTCCACCATTTAAATTCTCCTTATTTATAAGTTTCCTTTTTGTTTTTTGGGTTTTGATTTTTTTATCAAGTCTTTTGATAAAAATTTATTTCGCCCTCATTCTTATTGTTTCTAAATGACAAGGGTATTTTCCCTTAAAGGTTTTATTTTTTTGAATGCTGAGATTACGTTCACCTCCTTATAGTTAAATTTCGTTCCCGATTATACCAGTTTTCTGCAAAAAGTCAGTCGGGAAACGCCAAAAATTCTTTCACAACACCCCCTAAAAATCTAGCCATTGCCTTTTTATGCTGAAATTTAGGTATCTGGAATTAATTTATTGTGTAAAAAATATCTGTATAATTATCTAATTTTACTCGTTACGTCTCTTTATTTTAGTCTTTTTCCTGAAAGCGTTAACACTTCGTAATGAACGGTGGGGAGAATACTTTAATTCTTTTTTTGATCAGAATTTTAAGTGTGAAATATATTTAGTTAATTAATTTTTTTTTAAAAATATTCTAGTCCTCTACTCAATGCACTAATGAATTTTTGCGCAAAATCTTTTAAATATTTAATCCATCGGTTTTTCAATTTTCAATTAGTTCAAAAATTTATCTATCTTTTCTTTCAATTAAATTTATTTTCCCTTTTTTATAAATTAATTTAATTATCAAATCAATTTGTTTTTTTATTTATAACAATTTTTCCGGAATTCGATTCTTTTCAAATTGTGTTTACAATTTTTAATTTTTTCCTTACTTGAATTAGTCTTGTGATGGATTATTTTTGTAAATTTGTGTACTAAAATGTCTGTATATTTTTCAAACGTTTGAATTAAATTTTTGGACGTCAATTTGTTAATACTTAAATCTTGATCCACATTTTTTTAATAAGTTCATTCTTATAAATACGGTTACATTAGAATTTCCAAATATAATATTTTTTTTTTTCCATTACAAACAAATATCAGGTATAATTTTGCTCTATATTTTTTTACCAAAATTTTTAAACGTTGTTCACAGGAATTATTGGTAACTAGATAGTTCTTCAATTTAAGGTTGTTAATGGTGCAATTTTAAATAAGGTTTTGAATTCAAATCTTCTGTGTCGAGGGGAATTTAATCTAAATTATTTACAAACGAATAAAATTTTTTAGTATATTTATAACAAACTTTCAATTTTGCTAAATAATTTTTAACAATGTTACGGCTTTTTTTCAAAATTCTTGTTTTTTTTATCAATTCGATTGTTTTTTAAACTTTAGATAAATTTTATTTTGCTAAGTTATTTGTTAAATTTAATATTTATTTTTTCTTCTTTTTTCTTTTCTATATTTATGGAAATTACTTGCATTAATTGAGGAGTAAAAATTTGACAACTTTAAAGGAGCTGGCTCGTAAAAGTTACACCTGAACCTACAATTCGTGATAAAGGAGAAAATGAAACTGTATAAGGAAACGTCAACTGAATTGCCCCTGTTGGAAGATGCATGCATTACCGAAAAGATCTGAATTGAAGTGAAATGTTTAAATAAAAATTGGAATAAAATTTGACTCTAAACTGAATACATACACATTCTTACGATATCAGATTGATTTCATATAGTGGTAAAAATTAAAGATAGGATATAAGTTTTAACAAATATTTTTCATTATTTATCCCACCAGATATATTAGAAAATATTAGATATTTCCATTTAGGCTTCAATTTAATTATGTTTAAAATTTCCTGTCCCTCCCCTTCCAAATTATACAAACTATTTTACCGGTTACTTTATATAGCCAAAATTGTTATACAACTTTCCGAATTAGTGATACTGTGATAGCAAAACAATCCCATTAAAATTATTTAAACTTGGTTTTCAACCTTTAAAAAAGCTTGGAAAGATAGATAAAAGATATGTTTTTGTGAGGATTTTTACGAAATATTCTTTAAAAAAGTCTTGATTTTCTAAAATACAATCATCAAAACGATTAAAAAATTTTGGTTTACATTCGCTTAAGGAAACTATGTCCTCAAAACATTATAAAAATTGATATTTTTTTTTTTTAAGTTTTTTTAAATATTTTCAATCTTTCTTGTAATTTTTTTGGGTCTTGTTCAAAAGATTTTACTAAAAAAAAAAAAATTGGAATAAGGACAACCTATTTTTGATAAAATTCAAAAAATTAAAGTTGTTTTTCCACATACTTGAAACAAAATTAACAATTGTTTGGTTGATCTTTTTATTTTCTTCAAACGTTTGAAGTTTTATCTGTCTTTTTGCTTTAAAAATTTCTCCTTTTAAAAATTTTTTAAAGCGGGAAATGAAGCTGTTAAGTTGATTTCAGAAAGTCAAAATTAGTTTTAAACTTGGAACATCCTTTTTCTTTAGGGAAGAATCAAATTTTTTATCGGTTTTAAGCGGTTTTTTTTGAAAAATTTTTGTAATAAAATTAGTGAAAGTTCCCCTTTTTGTATAGGATTTAGTGAGAAGAACATAAAAAAAAAATTTATGGTTTAAACAAAGGAAATTTTTACCCTTCGTCAAATTAAAAAAAATTCCTTAAAAAATTTTTGAAAAATTCAACAATCAGTAAATCTTTTAAATTTGACGAAAACAAGTTTGAAATGCAAAAAAAATTTTTTCTCTAATTTAAAAATTAAATAAAATCACCCGTAAGAATAATGTTTTCAGCAATTATTGTAGTTTTTAGGGTTTGTTCAAGAAATATTGAGCCAAATCAGGGATATTTGGAAATAAAAAAGCCAAAATTTAGACCGTTGATGTAATTGAAGTGCCTGCAATCTGTTTAACCCTGTTTTGAAAAATACCGAATTTCACAAAAGAATCTGAAAAATTTTTTACCTTTTTTCCCAAAAAAGTTGTTATGGATAAAAAATCAGTGAAAAACCCAATAAAACGATTATATTTCCCAATTTGAAAAAAAATTTAAAAAATTCAAAAAAAAAAATTCTAAAATAAAGACTCTGAGGGAAATTTATTAAATAATGAGAGTAAACAACAATTTTTTTAAAATTGAAAAAGAATAAAAAGAGTTGAATGTTATCAAAATTCAAAAATTTTATTAAAAACGGGCTATTCATGGCCCCTTTAAAATCTTCATCCCACATGTTTTTAAATGAATCTGGCCTTTATTTCTGAAATAAAAAATTACTAGTTAAATTTCTTTTCTATCTAAATGGAGCAGTTGTGACCTACTCAAAATCAAAAAATTTTAAAAAAATTCTTTACAAAATTTTTGACGAAAAAAATGAATTTGGTTTAAGGCAAAGTGTTG